>NW_015390373.1:24882-42636 GCF_001527695.2 Protobothrops mucrosquamatus | reverse complement strand
GAAACGTCTTCAAAGAAAAACAAAGGAAGTCCAGTGGCCTCTTGAAAAAGCACCTTTGGGAGAAGGATGAAAGGGAAAGAGGAAGAGGAGGAGGAAGGAGGGAAGGAAAGAAGGAGAAGGATAGGAGAGAGAGAGACAGAGGAAGAAAGAAAGAAAGAAAGAAAGAAAGAAAGAAAGAAAGAAAGAAAGAAAGAAAGAAAGAAAGAAAGAAAGAAAGAAAGGAGGGAGGGAGGGAGGGAGGGAGGGAGGGAGGGAGAGAGAGAAAGAAAGAAAGAAAGAAAGAAATGGGGAGAGGAAAGAAAGAAAAAAGGAAGGAACGAAGGAATGAAGGAGAGAGACAGAAAGAAAGGAAAGAAGGAAAGAAGGAAAGAAAGAAAGAAAGAAAGAAGGAAAGAGAGAGAGAGAAAGAAAAGAAAAAAGAAAGAAAGAAAGAAGGAAGGAATGAAGGAGAGAGAGAGAGAGAAAGAAAGGAAAGAAGGAAAGAAAGAAGGAAAGAGAGAAAGAAAAGAAAAAAGAAAGAAAGAAGGAAGGAAGGAAAGAGAGGAAAGAAGGAAAGAAAGAAAGAAAGAGAAAGAAAGAAAGAGAGGAAAGAAGGAAGGAAGGAAAGAGAGAGAAAGAAAAGAAAGAAAGAAGGAAGGAAAGAGAAAGAGAAAGAAAGAAGGAAAGAGAAAGAAAGAAAGAAAGAAAGAAAGAAAGAAAGAAAGAAAGAAAGAAAGAAAGAAAGAAAGAAAGAAAGAAAGAGTCTGCAAGGAGTATAAATCCTTCCGTTCCCCACCATCCAGTCAGAGCTGAAGAAGCTTCTTGGAGGAGAAGAGAAACATCTTCAAAGAAAAACAAGAAAGTCCAGTTGCCTCCTAAAAAAGCACCTTTGGAACTAATACCCCTCGACTCATCCTTCATTTAGTGACCGTTCAAAATGATGACTTATGACCGTGTTTTTTTTTCACACGGCCGTCGCAGCATCCCCAGGGTCACGCGATCCAAACTGAGACTGTTGGCCACCGATTCAAGTTTACGGCGGTGGCAGCGTCCCCAGGTGACGTGGGATCCCCTTTGGCGACCTTTTGTCAAAGCAAAGTCAACGGGGGGAAGCCAGATTCGCTTAACGACCAGGTGACTAAATTAACCGATGCGGTGACTCACTTAACAACTGGGCCAAGGAAGGTCGTAAAATGGGGAGAGACTTAAGAACGGTCTCGCTTAGCAACGGAAACTTTGACCTCAATTGTAGTGGTAGGTTGGTAGGGCGGTTCTCCATCTTTTGCTAAAGCATCCTCTTGGTTTTTAAAGGCACCCCTTTATTATTTGGAAGCTGCAAAATAAAAATGCAATTCTACTGCCTTTTTAGCCAGGTTGAACGGCGGCCCGGATGCACCGCGATTAAAATCCAATTTTGCTCACTACGTAAACCCGCAACTGCATCGAAAGACATCCAGCAGAAAACACACAGACTCTCAATAAAATATAAGAGTTGGCATCGATCAGGATATCCCCATCATTTCTCCCCGAAATTGAAAATAAAAGGGCTGGCCATCCCCAAAGCTGGACCGTGTACAGAATTCAAATGGGGCGCAAATCCATTTCAAATTATACACGTCAAAAAGCTGCCTGTAATTCAAAAAAACCCCCACCTGATTTTGTTCCAGCACAGCTTAGCAATAAAGGTACATTTGGGGCTAAGATCTACCCTTTAATTGTGCTTGTAGTATTTTATTGCAATCTCTAAAATTTCAGAAACTTTTAAAAATTCCACTAGCAGCTTGTAAAAACACCTTAAGCCAAATTACACAATACCCTCTTTTAGTAATTAACCATTTCTTTTAAAAAAAAAAAAAAAAAAAACCTTTCCCCCCAAAAAATTGTATACGCCAGCTTCCACCTCTGCACCGTTTACACATTGTTCCTATTATCTAGTTTGTTAACATTATAATGCGTAACGCTTTACTACATTTAACTTTTTAATTGTCTAGAATGGTTACTTTTGATACTATAAGCCAGCTAGAGTCGCTTAATTGAGAGATGGGCGGCATATAAATTTAAATTGAATAAATAAACGAATGCGTGCGTTTTGAAAGCAGAACAAAAAGGATCTNGTTTTCTTGCAGACATTTCATGACCCAGCTAGGTAATATCATCAGTTCTAGAAGGGAGTGGGGTTTGTGGAGAGGAGGAGGAGATGGTGGCAGTGGTGAGGGGTCCTTGGTGATCTCTGAGCTGGGTGGTTTTCTTGCAGGCATTCCATGACCCAACTAGGTAAGCCCTGATACACTGAGGATGTTCCCTAGTTTTGTCATGAAACGTCAGCAAGAAAACCACCCAGCTCAGGGAGCACCCAGGACCCCATAAACACTTACGCATGTCGTGGCCTTCTCTTTCCCCCTTACAAAGGCAGCATTCCCACTGCAGTTGATTTCCTTCCTTCTCCAACGCCGGTGGGCTCCAACGCTCTCTCCAACACACTGGCAGCCAGAGAGGTTGGACTAGAACTCAGAATCTCTGTCCAACCTTTGAGGATGCTGAGCGTTTGAGCCAACCCGTCCAACATTTTCTACGGGAGGTTGGCTGTCCTCTCTGCCTTCCTCCCCTCGGTCAACGCAGACGGAAAGGTCCACCGGAAAGGGATGTACACTTGGAAACCAGAGGACCTGGAAGGCAACTTGGGATCAACCAGCAGAACCATCAAAAACGTGTAGGGAACCCAATTAAACCACTCACAAGACGTATTTAATGCCTCATCAATGGAAAACCCGTTCAGGCACATATAGATAATTCTCGATTTACAACGATTCATTTCAGTGACCGTCAGAAGCACTGAAAAAAGTGACCTGTGACCTTTTTCACACCTACAACCGTCGGTCACAGGATCAAAATCCAGACACCTAGCCATTGACTCACACTTACGACGGTTGCGGCGTCCCACGATCCCCTTATGCAAAGTCAACCGGGAAGTCACTTAACAACGTTGTCGTTACCTTGACAACTACGGCAGGAGTCAATTAACAAGGGTGGCGAGAAAGGTCATCAAAGAAAGGGGCAAAATCCACTTAACAACAGTCTCCCTTAGCAACAGAAATTCTGGGCTCCGTTGTGGCGGTAAGTCAAGCCTGTAATGGTCAACGGCCGGCCAGATCAATATGTAAAATAAATAAAATAGAAGGAAGCAAATGCTGATCATTTACAACACACACACAGATCACACACAGGATCAACCCAAAGAGACACACATACAGAGGGCATCAAGAGCAGAACCATTTGGGGGCCATTCGTGAAATGGCGGGTCTTATTGTCCACAATTTCTCAGTGGCCCAACGGATAGAAGACAGAATAATTAGTTGGAAGGGGCCTTGGAGATCTTCTAGTCCAGCCCCCCGCTCAAGCAGGAGGTCCTACACCATTTCAGACAGTCTCTTCTTGAGAACCTCCAGGGATGGAGTCCAACATTGACCGTCTTCTTATCTAGCCTTGACCCTACGGATGACAGACAATTCTCTCTCTCCCGGCTGGTGCAGCTGCACCAAAATAGCTACCACAACTTTGTGAGATTAAAGTCAAAAGAGGTTAACCAGCTCAGGCATAACCCAACGGTTTTTTGATTGACAAAAAAGCTGCAGCCGGTGTCTTGGGCCGGAGGGTGACACTTAAGCTATTAGACCATCTGCCACCTTCCCAGGCAGTGCGAGAGGGGCACGGAAACCCGACACCCGCAGCGTTGTGGCAATGCCAAACATCCCAAGAATGGTGTCTGCTCACAACTCTGTTATGTTCAGAATGAGGTCCCCCTTCAGCCCAGCCCACCGTCTCCTTCACGGATCCCCGTTTCCAACAGGCTTGCAAAAGCCAGACCGGCTAGCTGGTTCCTCTTACCTTCCTCGTGTTTTACACCTACGTGTAGCCTCAACAAATAATCTAGGACATATCGAATCGACACGGCTGAAGAATGCTGGAGGCAACGATCAAGCCGCGGGCGCAAATCTAAGATTCCCGCCGAGAGACGCGTATTAGGGAATGAGTCTCTCGGACATCAACGGAGTTAGCTTCTTAATAAAGCCGGACGTCCAGTCCTGTTGAACCGATTCACCTGTCGAAGGGTTAAAGAGAAGGCTCACTCAAAGGGGATTTTCGGTTTCAAATGGACCTGACGCCTTAGGAGAGGCTGAAGGACCAGTTGGCACAATCGTATCAGGCTCTCGGAATTTTGGAATCGCGTTGGGGATATCGAACCCCACGGCTGAAGACGTCGTGGACCTTTCCGTCTCTAGGAACTTCCCCCTCATTTTAGAGGCCAGGGGTCTGCAAACCTGGCAACTTTAAGGCTTGTGGACTTCAACTCCCCAGGCAGTAATAATAATAATAATAATAATAATAATAATAATAATAATAATAATAATAATAATAATAATAATAATAATAATAATAATAATAATAATAATGTTGGAAGGGACCTTAGAGGTCATCGAGTCCAACCCCCTGCCCAGGCAGGAAACCCTATTACCATTTCAGACAAATGGCTGTCCAGTCTCTCCTTAAAAACTTCCAGTGTCGGAGCATTCACTGCTTGACTGGTTCCACTGGTTAATTGTTCTCAGGGTCAGGAAGTTTCTCCTTAGTTCTAGGTTGCTTCTCTCCTTGATCAGTTTTCACCCGTTGCTTCTTGTCCTGCCTTCAGGGGCTTTGGAGAATAGCTTGACTCCCTCTTCTTTGGGGCAGCCCCTGAGATACTGGAAGGCTGCTATCATGTCCCCCCTCGTCCTTCTCTTCATTAAGCTAGACATACCCAATTCCAGCAACCGTTCCTTATATGTTTTAGCCTCCAATCCCCTAATCATCTTTGTTGCTCTTCTCTGCACTCTTTCTAAAGCCATGAACTCTCTTGTTCAGAAACTGTCCAATTTGGGCATACATTGGGCAGCTGGGGAATTCTGGGAATTGAAGTCCACAATTCCTAAATTAGCCTAATAGAGGCCACCCAGTGCAGCATGAGTTGAAACAGCTCCCAACCAATGGAAACTTCAGCGCATGCATCTTGATGTTCCCCTAAAACAGGGGTCTTCCAACGTGGCCCTTTGATGACTTGTGGACTTCAACTCCCAGAATTCCTCAGCCAGGCGTGCCTGGCTGAGGAATTCTGGGAGTTGAAGTCCACAAGTCATCAAAGGGCCACGTTGGAAGACCCCTGCCCTAAAAGTGCTCGGAGTGCCTTCATTCTCCGAGAACTATTCATGCACCTAATTATTTACTTATTAAACAAATTTACCCGGCCACCCACCTCTCACACAGGTGAGTCCAGACGGCTTACCACATTAAAAGCCGTAACATTAAAAGCCAGGTTCAATTTTTGCCTATTCATTTCACGGCCATTTTTTTTTTGCCCCCCAAAATTGGGCAGCTTTACAGAAGAAATCGTATCTCGGCCGTTAGAGCACGGAAGCAGCTCTTTAAAATATAACAAGAGGGGTGTTTTATACTTAACAGCTAAAATTCATTGCTTAACTTACAGAAGGAAGAATATAAAGGAACCGTTTTGGATCTGCCTTCAGGGACCCATTGGACTTGACGTCCCTCAACTCCCAAAGTCCTCGTCTCCAGATGTTCCACCAGGAAAGAAGCTTCTGGATCTCGCTTCTCCTCGTCTTCAGAGCTGAAGAAGCATGTAGCCAAACCAACACGGGGTCCTGGAGAGCCTTCAACCCCACCCCACCCCACGAAAAGACTTTGGAGACAAAGAGGGAAACAGATCAAATGACACATCTCCTCAAAATGGGACAATGGAAACCTTCAGGAAGAAAATTAAGATATGGGAAGAGGGAATTATGAAAATTATGGGTTTCAGGGCTGCTCCGATACCATTCTGTGGGGTCTTAGTTTGGTTGTTTTGTTTCGTTTTTTTGCAGATGTTTCATTACACAAATTAGGCATCCTCATTAATGCCAGTGAGGATGTCGCTTAAGTTTGGGCCGTGAAACGTCTACAAGAAAACCACCAAGCTCAGAAAGCTCCAAGGACCCCTCATTTCAACCCTGAGCTACAAATATGATAAACAGGATAGCGGTGTTCCAGTATTTGAGGGGTGCCACAAAGTGGGGATCACGTTATCACGTTATTCTCCAAAGCACCAGAAGGCAGGAGAAGAAACAATGGATGGAAACTGACCAAAGAGAGAAGCAATCTGGAATTAAGGAGAAGCTTCCTAACAGGGAGGACGATTAACCAGTGGAACAGCCTGCCACCGGAAGTTGTGAGTGCTCCATCACTGGAGGTTTTTAAGAAGAGACTGGACAGTCACTGGTCTGAGATGGCGTAGGTTCTGCTGCTTGAGTGGGGGGCTGGACTAGAAGACCCCCAAAGTCCCTTCCAGCTCTATTCTATTCTAAGAAGCAAAGGATGGAAACTAATTAAGGAGAGATCCAATCTGGAACTAGGAGAAATTTCCTAACAGAATAATTAATCAGTGGAACGGCTTGCCTTCAGAAGACCCTCAAGGTCCCTTCCAGCTCTGTTCTGTTCTATTCTATTCTATTCTATCCTATTCTATTCCATTCCATATTCTTTTCTGTAATTCTATTCTATTCTAATCTATTCTAGTCTATTCTAGTCTGTAATTCTATTCTATTCTATTCCATTCCATTTTCTATTCCATATTCTATTCTATTCCACATTCTATTCTATTCCATTCCATATTCTATTCCATTCCATATTCTATTCTATTCTATTCTATTCAGTAATTCTATTCTAGTCTGTAATTCTATTCTATTCCATTTTCTATTCCATATTCTATTCTATTCCATATTCTATTCTATTCTAGTCTGTAATTCTATTCTATTCTATTCTAGTCTATTCTATTCCATTCCATATTCTATTCTGTAATTCTATTCTATTCTATTCTAATCTATTCTAGTCTATTCTAGTCTGTAATTCAATTCTATTCTATTCTATTCCATTCCATTTTCTATTCCATATTCTATTCTATTCCATATTCTATTATATTCTATTCCATTCCATATTCTATTCTATTCTATTCTGTAATTCTATTCTATTCCATTCCATTTTCTATTCCATATTCTATTCTATTCCATATTCTATTCTATTCTATAATTCTATTCTATTCTATTCTATTCTATTCTATTCTATTCTATTCTATTCTATTCTATTCTATTCCATATTTTCTATTCCATTCCATTCCAATGTTCTCCCTTATTGATACAATTCTGCATTTTTAGACCAACAGTTTTAGGGCCCTAACATGAAAAGCTATGTTTTTTTTAAACAAAAGCAACGGATTGGACTCAATCTACCGTTAGAGAAAGCATTTTCTCGAGACAGCAACCCGAAGCTGCCCAACACACAGCCCCCCTTGCCTTCCGTGGCAAACCACAACCCCAGCCCCAACCTTGCTGAAAAGCAAAGCCACGCACACCGGCAACAGCCCACTGTGCGATGCTAAGGAGAAGACGTCCAAAGCTCAGAGGACGGCCGTTCCTATCAAAGACCCTGGATGGAGGACCAGACACACCCAGAAACTGCAGAGAAAGGACTCCAGCGTCTGTGGAGGTTCTCCACCATCCAGGCTATCGTTGTCCCAAAGCTTGTTTTTTTTCCAAAAAGCAACTGGACTTTCTTGGTTTTTTTCCTTTGAAAACATTTCGCTTCTCATCCAAGAAGCTTCTGAATCATTTTCAAAGGAAAAACCGAGGAAATCCAGTTGCCTTTTGGGGAAACAAAATGGGATAAAAGACTCCAATGCACAAACTGAACGTTGCTCTAAAAGCAAACCCTTTCCATCTTCAAAAAGCTGGTTTCCACAATCTCAGCATCTCAGTTGAAGTCTGCGGGGGGGTGGGGGGAATGTTCCCAAGAAGGGAGGCAAGCTGGAGATGCTGCATTTGGTTCACGCCCTCCAAGAGTCTGCAGCAGCTTTTAGTACCTCTGTTCTCCTTCCTTGGGTTCCATCTTGTTCCATCACCATTGGAGGACACAAGAGAACACCCCCAGAATGAAGGATTTAAAAACAACCCTTCAATCAAGCCGGGGCTAAAGGAGATACGTCCATTTTCTTCCCATTTCTCAATCCAGCTGTGCATTTACGCAGCTGGTTTTTTTTTTTAGTTTTAGAGAAAACAAAACAGAGACCCAAACTCAGAAAGCTCAAGAAATAAATAAGTTGTGTAATGATTCCCTTCTGGAGTTCCCGGCCTCCAAACGAGAGAAGCATAAATTCTTAACGGAGACCGAAAAATTAGCAGCCTACACAGACCAGGCACCTGTTGTAAGAAATTCTCCATTGGCTGAGAAGGTGTTGGATATCCAAACTGCCCTGTCTATCAATGCCTCACCTCTAAGTCAGGAGTTCACCCTACGTACAGCTCACTCTTTTTTTTTCCACTAGCAGAATTTTGACCACTTACCGTCTCCCCCGGCCATCTTGGGAATCTTGCAAAGAGAAAGAGATTTAATTTTTTTTTAAAAAAACACAAATAAATAGGAATGCAAGATACAGCTGAGCACATGACAAAAAACCCCAACATGTAAACGGTGGCTAACGTGGCAAAGCGTGTATGACATGCAGAAACGTAGCGAGCCGTTTTGGTTTCTCTGTAGAAATAAAAAGATAGCGCTCCAACAAACCAATAACTTGAGCACAGTTTTTTTTCGTTGTTGCTTTTATTTAATTTTAAAAAAAAGTTATAAAAGCAAATTTAAATAGCACCTGCTCTTGCACTACGAGTTAAGCTAATGAACCTGGCTTATTTTTGGAGGCTGGAAACCTAGAACTAATGAAATCCCTAAGTATTAAGTCATCATTCCCAAATTGTAGGACTCGCAAAACTCAATTGGATCCCTCCGTTACGTGAATTCGGTGCTTATGCCCTGAAATATTATATTGTCCTATTAATCGTCCTGAATCAAATGTTACATTGCCCTCTTATGCAAACCCCGGAACATGATTAAATCACAAACCCTGGCTTGTGGACTCAAGCTCAAAGCGGCTTGTGAGCTGCATCCACGCCACTGAACGATGCACCATTTCTTGGCAGATCCTTCTCTGAATAAATATCGTTAAACTAGGGAAGTGGATTGCCCAGATGTTAGTAAGACTGGATGGCATCGCATTTTGGGTTGGAGCATTCATCACAGAAGAAGAAAAAAAAAAACCTCTTAAATCTGTCTGAGAACGGGTGGGATCCATTTTCAGCAAAAAAGAAGAGCCCTCCCCAAACACAAAAGGGTTTGAAAATATTACTAATAATGATTTTTTTTTTTTACCAGAGAGAGGAAGGGTTATAGTATGGAGGGCTTTTTGCAGACAGCAAAGTACTTTCTCCAGCGTAATCCTAGAGAGATCCAGTGAGAATGGAGTCCATTAAACTTGGCAGAGCTATGAAGCATAAAAGAGACCTTTTAATCTGTCCATCTAGAAGGGACCTACACAATCAAAAGAATTGGAAACAAGGAAGGACGGTGTGACCTGGACGCCTGAGCATCGTTGCGCGCTCGGACATGGCCACCGACATCACATCAGCCAAAGTGTCAATCTGGCCAGTTTTAAATTGACAACCGCAGCAACTCTATCACGATAACAGTTTACAAGACCCAACAGAGGAGCGAATTCAATCATTAACACCGCTATTAAAAGCCCAAATCCGTCTCGTTTTGCCAAATCTGCAAAGGAAGTCCACAGGATCGAGGCAAATTACTCCGATCCCCAAACCCAAGGAAGGACTGACATTAAATCGCCTGTTCACAGCTGTCTGTGGATTAATATTTCTGAACAAAGTTGGGTTTTGCCAACTAGCAATCGCCGCCGTTCCCAAAATTTGGGAGAAATTCAGGTTTCGTCCCATGAAAAGAAAGAGGGGAGAAACTGCGTAGCGGACAAAAACCCCAAACTGGTCTCCTTGTTATTAGCAGGGAAATCCGCGCCGGGCCTGCAAAACCAACGTTGGTTCTCCAATTAAATATAGGTGCATTTATAAAATAATAAATCTCACAAGCAGACAAGCCAAATGGCAGCCTAAGGGACACCGAACATTTATTTTTAGTGACGGGGTTGTAATATTTAGAAAATGTTAATTGCAGAGGGCTATTTAGCCCCCCCCCATAACCGGCAAAAGATAAACAGCAGCCGGACTGAACCACAGGAATGATCAAAATGCAACTGGACATCCCACATGCTCTACGTAGGAAAGAAATCCACAAATTTAGGGACAGGGCCCATAAAGTTGTTACGTAAGGACAGGACAAGATTCCCCTTGCTTCAGGGACTGCAGCTTATCAAGGAAAATTTAACCAGCCAACAGGGAAAGGGCCAAATAAGAGACGCAGGGCTTGGGTCTGATGAAGAAAAAAATTGTTAGGGAATAATTCCTCGCCTCTCCGCAATTTTAAGGAGAAGCAACTGTTCCAACACAGAGTCCCTATGTTGCCGAGATCCAGCAATCAGTCAACAGTGGGAGAATCAAAGATTTCAGACACAGCCAAACCTTCAAATTCTTGCTACACACACAAAAAAAATGCAGTAATGTTTGTGTCTTAATGAGCATCCTATCCAGACTATTATTACTATACTGAGAGCAGCTAAGATGGGGGCAGTCGCCAAATCAGGCTTAAAGTTTGCTTTTCAAAATCCAGGCTCTGGAAATAAAGTATTTATTATATATATGTTAACAGGGCAAAAGGAACTCCCCCCCCCCAAAGAAATCAAAGGATGTATTTGATCCAAAGCTCTGGAAACCCGGCTAAAACGCAGAATGCCGTAGACAAACACCACTTTATAGCTGCCCTTCTTGTAAGTCTACCTTTAAAATCTATCTAGAATATATATTTCATCCTCAGTTTTACTTTGGCTCATATTTACCTGACGCCGAGCTTTCTGGATACTTGACATGATTGTCCCTCAACATAAAAAAAAAAAATAAGATTTATCTGCAGGAATGCCAAATGCTTCAGGTCACAGAGACAATGAGATGCAGGGATTGCAAAGAATATTTGGAGCAAGGGGAACAAAAACTGCAGGAAAACAGTATCCTCCCCGTGAAACAAGTCAGAAGCAACCTAGAAAAAGGGAGGTCTCTCTCTCAAGCAGCCCCTGAGATCTGGTGCACGTTGTGTTTTAGGGAATAACAACATAGCAAGGTGCCGTTTTTGCTCTTTTCTCTGGAATATTGGATTCCCAGACTTTCACTAGTCGTCTCCCGGCCAAAAATGGACCAGCGCAAAACTTATTTTTTTTTTTCTGAGAGCATCAGAATCAGGGCACTGCTGCTCCTTAGCTGGATTTAAATTAGAAGTGAGGAAGAGAAGAAGGTCAACTAGACAGAGCAAAAAACCAAAACAAAACAGGAAGGAAGGAAAAAATTTAAATTTAAACCCCGGAGAAGTTAATTAAAAGCACAATCTCTCTCTCTCTCTCTCTCTCTCTCTTTTTGTATCATGCAGCGGGACCAAATGGGGACCCTATTTTAGACAGTGTCAGCTTTTTTTAGCCTATTTGTTGTTGTTTTTTTCCTTATAATGCCGAAGGAGAGACTGCAAAGCAAAGCCCGGCAAAAGAGACCCCCCACCCAGTTCTCCAGAGAAGCCACAATGTGTGTGATCCCAGCGGCGTTCGCAAGGAAGCAACACCCAAGGATCTGGCCCCACGCAGAGTTGCGCACTGCAAAAATAATAATAATAATTTTGCTTTCAGCCCAACAATGATATGGAAAAATCACTCAAGGCAACCAGACCTAGAACAGGGTCCTGAAACACTGGAAAAAGGCTTTTTCCACCCAACTTCCCCAGCCCCACAACTTGCAATAAAGTCATCTCACCCTTGACTTGATCTTTTGATAGCTTCAAAAGGAAATAGAGGAGCGTTAACTCACTTGCCCAACGCCTCCGAGGAGATTCCCAGAGATCCAAGGATCCGGATCTGAAGTTGCATTTTAGCAAGCCTCAAATTCTTTTCTTCAAAATGAACCGTTTCCTGCCCTTCTCCGAGGCTAGAAAGAAACCAGCCAGAGGAAGCACAAATCTGCATGAGAACACAACAGCTAAAAGAACACCTGCAACACAAAACAAAACAGCAGAGACAGCTTTGTCTCCTAACACACACAAAAAGAGAAAGCAGCTTTAGAAAGAAACTGTTTTAAAACCTGCACAAACTCAGCTGTTGTCTCCCCACCACCATTTACAGCATTTGTAAAAAAAGAACCGGCAACAGGTGAATGGCAAAGAAATCTAATTTGGACTTCACCTTGATAATACAATATTCTGTTCCTCCCTCTTATTCCGAGGAGCCACGGAGAGGACTCCAAAACTGCTTGGATCAAGCCCATTTTTATTTTTATTTTTGGTCCATGAATTCCTCATCCGGCTGTTCCCCAAAGGAGCTGATCTTAAGCCCCACACGTGGAAATAAATCTCCAAATTCGTTAGATATTTTCTTTTCCTAGGAGGAGAAATTTTGAAGCACCCTAAGATCAACTAGGTTTCTCCCAGATTTGCTGCCCTTTTCTCCAGCAAAATCTTTTTTTAAAAAAAAAAAATTAAGATTTTCTTTTTCTCACCCTACCCTATAATCAATTTTCTGGGGTATTTTCTGTAAAGGAAGCAGAGTGTGATTTAATGGGTTGAAAACACGCAGTTTAAAATATCCACACACCTTCCAGCATCTAAAATATTACATTTACCGGTTTGGAAAGAAGGTCCCCTCCCCCGTGGATGAATTATAGCCCACACAGTATTTTTAAACTCTGCAAAAATGATTTAAAAAAAGAGGATAAACTGCTTAGCTCAGAAGCTGGAGGGGAAAAAAAGTCATTTATTACCATTTAAAATAAATACTTATGAGCAGTACTGTGCTGTAATAAAAGAAGCAGCCAAAATGGTTAAATAGGAAGCGAGATTGTTCTTTCACCAAATTCTTTCTAATGAGATACAAACAGGATGAGATTTGATCAAAAAGAGGACTTGCAGATTAGAAGAAATATATATATTTTTAAAAGGTGCATTTTCATATTACTTCATACCAAAAGTAGCTACAATGCATAAGCAGAATGGAATACAGATATTCACAAAGTTGTTTTAAAATGTTCTTTCCGTGTTTAAAAGCTGCAGGGTAGCGCTGCAAAATTTGCCTGGCTTCGTCTAAAACAAACGTTTCTTAATAGAAAACTGAATCCATGTATAAATCTTACCAAAAGGAAAGGGATACTTAGATAAAGCTGAGAGGGAAAATTTAAATATTGAAGGTGATCTGAAACAGAATCTACAGAAAACCATAGGAAAAAAAATCAAAAGAAATCCACGTAGCAAATGCAAGACTATCTATTTTGCTAGATAATTTTTGAACTAAAGCTCTTTCAATTTCATCTGTCCAGCCTTGCAGAAAATTTCAAATATTCTCTAAATCTCTGGGTTCTTTCCAGAGGCTAGAATTATGCAGACTCAAAACATTTTCTCTCTGGAAAAAAGCAAAACAGAATTATTTCCCCCCCCCCCCCCCCCGTGCTTTCTCCTCCTCAGACAACTGAGAGACGCAAAGCAGATTTAGAAAAATTAGAAAAATTAGAAAGGGAAGACAAAGGGATATATGTCTAAAGAGATTTATTATTATTTTTTGTTTCGTAGCAAATGAAAGCTAGGATGCCTGAACACAAACAGAAACAGTTCATGACAAATAAACAAAAAATATATTTATCTATATATAAATATTAAGTTGGTTTGAGGTTGTAACTTGCCTGCATGGCTCAAAAGCAGGATGTGGAAAAAGAAAAAGAAAAACAATAAAGATTAAGAACTGAATCAAAAGCTTCAGAGGAAATCGATTTTACCTAGATGAAACTGTTAAAAACCACAAAAATTGAAAGGTTCATTTTAAAAAAAATGCACCAGTTTCCAAAATCTCACACAAATTGTGCCGGGCTTTTGAGAAACGCCCCCATTACTCATTTAGCATCCTTATTCCCTTTACGATTTCATTTTTTCTTTTTTTCTTTTTAAAATAAACGTTGAAAAACAACAATATCCCCCGAAATCCAGTTTCAGTAAAGTGAATTTCCCCTGGAAAAGCATCCAACTGCCAAGATTTTTCCGTGGGGGTTAATTCTGCAATAAATAAAGTGTGCATTTTTATCAACCAAGGTTCCGACTTGCGTTTCACACGCTCCCTTGAAATTTAATAAATAATTCTGGTGCATAGTATTTGTATTAACATCAATATAGCAGCAGTTCATATAAGTCATCTATTGCCTTTTCAAATCACCTTTAAGTAAGGAGAGTTTAAATTTTTTTTTTCTTCCCCTCCCCCCCCCTCTCCCAATAATCGTTTTAAACAGCATAGATAATTTTTTTTTTAAATCTCTATAAAACAAACAGCATTATTATTATTTTTTTTAATCCAATCGATTACTGTATATAGTGCATTCGGCTCTGTCAACATCGTCGTTAAATTAATGCTTTATATTAGTTGCATGCTATTACATACAAACTTTCATTAAGACTCGTGTTTCAAGTTCGTTTTTTGTTTTTTTTTGTGTGTGTTTTTTTCCCTTTTCATTTAAACACCAAGCAAAGGAAGGGCTGGAGAAAAACCAGGGGTGGGGTCCGGGGGGAGTAGAGGGAGGAGGAGGAGGAGGGGGGGGTCAAAGGCGACCTCTATACAAGTGGACACTTTTAATAATAAGTTAATTGGCTCAGTTCCCCGTCTTTAAAAAAGGACGCACAGACACACAACCAGGGATTAAGGGGAAAGGGACCGGGGGGGGGGGGAAGATTAAAAAGGCAAGTAAACTCAACCCAGCTTCCGAGGCCGAACAAAGCCGAGTCCCCGCCGGCAAAGAGGCGCCGGGGCCGCCCCGTCGAAAGAAGAAGAAGAAGGAGCCAGCGAGCCAGACGGACGGGCGGACGGGCGGAGCAGGGCGCCCCGTCGGGGAGGCGAGGCGGGCTAAATCCCATACATGGCCGGCATGCAGGAATGCTCGGAGGGGTTCCGTCGGGGCAGGAGGAGCGGGGAGGCTCCGTCGAAGCGTCCCTGGCCCGGCTGGTCCAGCGTCGAGCGGCTCCTATCCGTCCGTCCGTCCATCCAGGCGGCGGGGTCCAGTCTCTCTCCGTCCAAGGCGGTCCGGGCGAGGCGGACCGTCGAAGAAGAGGGTCCACGTCCAGGCGGACGTCCAGGCAGCCAGACCGACCGACCGACCGACCGACCGGTGGGCTGGCAGGAGGGTCCCCCCTTCCCTTCCCTTCCCATCCCAGCGCTGCGCCCTCGTCCTCCCAGGAAAGCCCCCCTCGGTCCTCGCCGTCGAGGCCCGGCCGCTCTCACAGGAAGAAGTCCGCGGGCTTGGCGGGGGCCGGCGGGGGCGGCGGCGGGGGCTCCCGGGGCCCGTTGGGGCCGTTGGGAGGGAAGGCGCGCCCGGCCAGCTTCTCGTACTTCTCCTTGTAGAGGTCGCGCTCCTTGGCCAGGCGCGCCACGTCGAGCTTCAGCTGCTCCACCTGGCCCTGCAGCTGGCACTTCTCGTTCTCCAGGATGTGCCGCTGCTGGACGCGCTTGTAGCGGCAGGACTGGGCGTAGCCGCGGTTCTTCAGCGTGCGCCGCTTCTGCTTCAGGCGGATCACCTCCTCCTTGCTGAAGCCGCGCAGCTGCCGGTTCAGCTCGCGCACCGACATGGAGACCAGCTGCTCGTCGGAGAAGCGCTCCTCCAGCCGCGCCTGCAGGTGGTGGTGGTGGTGGTGCGCCGGGTGGTGGTGGTGGTGGTGGCCGCCCCCGGCCCCGTGGTGGTGGTGGTGGTGATGGTGGTGGTGGGGGCCCAGCGGCGGGTGCGCCCCCGCGGAGCCCGGCGCCAGCTCCTCGCCCGGGAAGGGCTGCCCTCGGAAGCCGTCGAAGCCTCCCGGGCCGCCGTGGTGCCCGTGGGGGTGCCCGTGGGGGTGGGCGGCGGCGTTGGCGTTGTTGGCGTGGTGCGGGGCGCCGATGAGCGCCTCGACGGCGTCCTCGGGGGTCAGGTTGAGCGCCTCCGGGTTGAGGTGGTGCTGGTAGCTCGACATCCAGTAGAGATCCTCCAGCTGCGCCGCCTTGCCGGGCGCGGGGTTGTGGTGGCCGCCGTTGGGGTGGCCCCCGCCGCCGCCGCCGCCGCCGGGACCTCCCGTCGGGGCTCCCAGGCCGGCTGCCGTCTGCCCGCCGGGGCTGGCGTCGCAGAAGCTGGGCGAGGAGGGCACGGAGGAGCACGGGGTGCTGAGCGGCGTGGAGGAGAGCGAGCCCGGCGGCGGGAGGCGGTGGCAGAAGCGCTCCGCCTCGGCCGGCTCCTTCTTCACCTCGAACTTCATCAGGTCGAAGTCGTTGACGTACTCGATGGCCAGCGGGCTGCTGGGCAGCTCGGCCGCGCTCATGGCCAGCTCCGAGGCCATCTCAGGCCAGGGCCAGGGCCGCCAGCCCCGCCGACGGCCCGACGAAGGCGGCAGCCCCGCCGACCGCCCCGTCCGCCGCGTGGCTCCCCCAGCCCTGCCCCGGGGGTGGGGGGGTGGGGGGGGATGGGGGTGGCCGCTGGCCCGGCTGGGCTCCCTCGGGACGGCGAAGGGTCCCCGCTGCGGGAGGAGGAGGAGGAGGAGGANGGGAGGAGAGGAGGGGGGGAGAGAGAGGGAGGGAGGAGGGAGGCTCCCCCCAGCGGCCGCACCAGGCAAGGGTCCCCCGGCGGGGGCGGCGCTCCCCGCGCACGTGCGTGCGGAGACCCGGGAGGGTCCCCAACCGGGCGCCCGCGGCTTTACGGAGGAAGGGGTGCAGAAGAGACTGGACAGCCACTTGTCTGAACTGGAATAGGGTCTCCTGCTCAAGCAGGGGGTGGGCTAGAAGACCTCGGAGGCGCCTTCCAGCTCCATTCTGATTGACTGATTGATAGATGATTGATTGATTGAATGGACGGCTTGTCCTGGCCAGCGCCCCGGGCTGTGTCCCCACCCCGTCCCGAGCCTCCGAGGGATGGCAGCCCACTCGGGAAGCCCTTTCCGCCACGCCTCCCTCCGCCCAGGGATGGTGCGGACGGAGCCCTCCCCGAGAGCGGATCGTCCTCGTAAGTCTGCGTGTTAAACAACAGAGACACAGATACGCACGCACGGGTCCACACGCGCGCACACGCACCGGACAAAGAGGGGCTGCCAGGATCTTTGGTTTAGCTTGCTTTTGGGCCGCCAAATGGGAGCGGATTGGTAATCGGATGGGAGACCACCAGGAGAGCCATAGGCTCAGCCAGGTGAAGCATCCACCTTGGACAAGGTAAGTGATTTAGGTAAGTTCACAAAATCCACCCCGGGATCCAGTCCGCCTCCAGGGAGCCTTGTCCCAGCAGGCAGGAGTAGCACCTAAGGAGGGTCAGGATGGATGGGAGGCTACTAGGAGAGCCTAGTAGTGGGGCTGCATGCTTGAAAAATAGCCCAGAAACTGCCCTGGGGAGCCTTTTCTGACTTTTTTTCCCCCTAAGGAACCCCACAGAGAAACCCATAAAGTCAGGAACTGCAGTTGAATCTGAGTGCAAGGACATCTACTTTGCTTTCCCTGCTTTGGGGAGGGGGTGGTGGAAATGGGGGGGCACCCCCCTCCTCTTCACCCTAAATAGAAAGATGGCAAACGGTAACTGGTCAATTATCTCGATTTTGCAAAGTTGTCATGTGGTTCATACCAGGGTGGGCATTATCGATTTGGCATGATCAAGCTAATAAAAGCAATTTGAACTGCTTGAATTCACTCTAGACAGCCTGGGCTTTTTTCAAAAAAGAAAAAGAAAAAAACCC
>NW_015390373.1:22810-24260 GCF_001527695.2 Protobothrops mucrosquamatus | reverse complement strand
TCTATCTATCTATCTATCTATCTATCTATCTATCATCTATCTATCTATCTATCTATCTAATCTATCTATCTATCCATCCATCCATCTTATCATCTATCTATCTATCTATCATCTATCTATCTATCTATCTATCTATCTATCTATCTATCTAATCTATCTATCCATCCATCCATCCATCCATCCATCCATCCATCCATCCATCCATCCATCTATCTATCTATCTATCTATCTATCTATCTATCTATCTATCTATCATCTATCTATCATCTATCTATCTATCTATCTATCTAATCTATCTATCTATCCATCCATCCATCCATCTTATCATCTATCTATCTATCTATCTATCTATCTATCTATCTATCTATCTATCTATCTATCTATCTATCATCTATCTATCCATCCATCCATCTTTTCATCTATCTGTCTGTCTGTCTGTCCATCCATCCAGCTTATCATCTATCTATCTATCTATCTATCTATCTATCTATCTATCTATCTATCTATCTATCTATCTATCTATCTATCATCGTGTCTGTCCGTCCATCCGCCCACCCAACTTGATTAGTGTCCATCCATTGTTTCTTGTCCTGCCTTCAGGTGCTTTGGAGGATAGCTTGACTCCCTCTTCTTTGGGGCAGCCCCTGAGATATTGGAAGACTGCTATCATGTCCCCCCCCCCTTATCCTTCTCTTCATTAAACTAGACATACCCAATTCCAGCAACCGTTCCTTATAATATTTTAGCCTCCAGTCCCCTGATCATCTTTGCTGCTCTTCTCTGCACTCTTTCTAGAGTCTCAATATCTTTTTTACATCGTGGTGACCAAAACTGGATGCAGGATTCCAAGTGTGGCCTTACCAAGGCCTTGTAAAGTGGTATTAACCCTTCACCTGATCTTGATTCTATCCCTCTGTTAATGCAGTTTAACACTGTGTTGGCCTTTTTGGCAGCTGCAGCACACGGTTGGCTCCTATTTAAATGATTGTCCACTAGGACTCCAAGGTCCCTCTCACAGTTGCTACTATTGAGCAAGGTACCCCCTATACTAAACCTGTACCTTTGGTTTTTCTTGCCTAAATGTAGAACCTTACTTTTTTCACCATTGAATTTCATTAAACCAGGGGTCTTCAAACTTGGCCCTTTTATGACTTGTGGACTTCAACACCCAGAATTCCTCAGCCAGCGGATGCTGGCTGAGGAATTCTGGGAGTTGAAGTGCACGAGTCATAAAAGGGCCAAGTTTGAAGACCCCTGCATTAAATTGATGGCGCTCGCTCGCTCACACCCACCCCCTGCCATCACACAAGGCAGTTTACGTTATTGTGAGGTTTCTGATTGGGTTGGGAAGGCATTTACAAATAGGGGTTTCCCACCCCTGAGCAACTGACGAGTAAAAGAGGATCCCATCGGATTTAAATCCGATCTTCCGACTGAGAGCTGAAGCAGG
>NW_015390373.1:16824-20101 GCF_001527695.2 Protobothrops mucrosquamatus | reverse complement strand
TTAACCGGCCAAGTATCTCCGCAGTTATGCACATCTGCTTTGGTTAAATATTTTTATGTGGTTTTTAAAAATGTTTGAAAATGGTTTTTTTTTTAATGTTTTAATTGTACAGTTTTTCGAATGGTAAGCCAGCCAGAATCATGGATGGAGAGGGGAGGCTGTAGGAACGGAATCGATCGATCAATCAATCAATCAATCAATCAATCAATCAATCAATCCAAGAGGGGATCCCTAGGGGAGCTCTCCAAGGTCCTGCTTTCAGCTCCCCTCCGTCCCGGAGGCCTTTCCCCCTTTTCCATGCCTGCTTTGAGTTCAGCAGAGGTAACGGGGGTCTTGTGGAACCTCCTGTCACCCACTTCCCAAAGAGCTCCTGTTTAGCCTTGGAGCACACTCTGGATGGCTTTATCGACGTTTTGCATCTTTGGTTTCCGCAACGTTGAAAGAAAAATTTCAAAAGAGCGTGCAAAGTCAGGTCGCTCTTCTCCAGGAACTCTGCTGTGGCTGTCAGAGCTTGCAGGTCAGACGGAGAGGATGGCACGTAGAGCAGGGATTTCCAACCAGTGGTACGGGTACCACCTGTGGCACATTGGCACCTGGCGACCATCCTAGAAAAGTGGTAGCGGGGGAGGGGAATGAGCTGAACCGGTGGCAGCACCGCACAAGCCTGAGTGAGAGACGGACTCAGCGGAAGCGCCAGGATCAGAGCCGCTTTCCAGCTGATCGGCGCTTCTTCGGGGCTGTCAGGGCTCAGCGGAAGCGCCAGGATCAGCGCCAGGGTCCAGCTGGAGCTCGGCGCTGATCCTGGCGCTTCCGCTGAGCCCAGAAGAAGCGCCGATCAGCTGGAATGTTGCAGCCTCTCCAGGGTCTTGTGATTTACATTCAGATGCTTGGCAACTGATTCATATTTATGACGGTCACAATGTCCCAGGGTCATGTGAAGTGACCAAAACCTGCTGCAACCACCCAGCAGACGGGGGGAATAAAAACCAAACACCCCCCACCCCACCCCCTCTGCCAATCCCCAACAGAAATGCTCACAACAATGGAAACCTCGGACAGGAGGAAGAGCGCTGCCGGGTGGGCAGGCAGGTGTCTTGCTCGGCTGTGGCTTGGGGGGCACTTTTTTCAGTGCCATTGTAACTTCAAACAGTCACTAAGCAAACTGTTGTAAGTCGAGGACTACCTGTACTTTATCACTTTTTTCCTTTTTTTGGTCATCCAGTTTTGGACACCTTGCTAGGCGACTGGTGGTACTCGGATGTTGCCATATCCTAAAAGTAGCACAATGGGTGGGAAGGTTGAAAAGCCCTGACGTAAAGAACCCATTTCTCCCCCCCACACACACACCCACACACCCACCAAGACCCCTCAGAAGGGCCATGAAAATATATTTAAAGAAATAGGAACTTCCCATATCAGCTGCCCCGAAGAGGGGCGCTAATGAATACGGCAAGGGCTTAAAAAGGCGAACCCAAAGCGCTACCTTCTCATTAGCCGAGACTCTCCTTATTGGGGGGGGGGGCTCTTAAGCTGGCAGGAGACCCCGTCAAAATTGATAGCTGCAATTTCCTAGGCTGAGGTGATTTGTTCACCTCGGGTTACGAGGCCGCGGAGACCAAGCCCAAATAATCCTCGGGCACAGAGGGAAAATTTACTCGCAATATTCACGAGGCAACAATCTGCTACTGCAGGAAGGGGAAAAATTATCCAGGAATTAGGCTCGACCTTGCTAGTAATTTACAGGCTTGATTCTCTTGGCCATCAGCTCTTTTAATCCCTTGAGGAGTGTGGAGGTGGACACCTGTGGAAGGCCCAAGAAGCAAGCTAGGACTTCACGTTAGTGTCAAGACCAGAGTTAGGCAACCTTGGCTCCTTTATGACTCGTGGACTTCAACTCCCAGAATTCCTCAGCCAGGATGCTTTAAGACAGGGGTCTTCCAACTTGGTCCTTTGATGACTTGTGGACTTCAACTCCCAGAATTCCTCAGCCAGGATGCTTTAAGACAGGGGTCTTCCAACTTGGCCCTTTGATGACTCAGGGACTTCAACTCCCAGAATTCCTCAACCAGGATGCCACCCAGCTCAGAGAGCACCAAGGACCCCCGAGTCCTCTTCTTCTTCCTCCCTGCAAACCCCACTCCCTTCTAGCACTGATGATGTTTCCTCGTTGGGTCATGAAACGTCTGCAAGAAAACCACCCAGCTCAGGCAGCACTAAAGAGTTTCTCCTCCCCCCCCCCCCAAATTTCTTTCCCTTCTAGCACTGATGATGTTCCTTAGCTGGGTCATGAAACGTCTGCAAGAAAACCGCCCATCTCATAGAACATAAAGGACACCAGAGTTTTCCTCCTCCTCCTCAACCTCTAATACTGATAATGTTACCTAGTTGGGTAATGAAACGTCTGCAAGGAAACAGCCAAGCTCAAAGACCACCAAGGACCCCATAATCCTCCTCTTCCTTCTTCTGCTCCTCTTCCTCCTCCTCCTCCTCTCCACAAGCTCCACTCCCTTCTAGCACTGATGATGTTCCCTAGTTGGATGATGAAACATCTGCAAGGAAACAGCCAAGCTCAGAGAGCACCAAGGACCCCACAGTTCTCCTCCTCCTCCTCCTCCTCCTCCTCCTCTCCGCAAACCCTACTCCCTTCTAGCACGGATAATGTTCCCTAGTTGGGTCATGAAACGTCTGCAAGAAAACCACCCAGCTCAGAGAGCACCAGGGACCCCAAAACGGCAATTGCCATGGAAAAATCCTTCATCGGACGCCGTCGCATCCAGCTTCATCATCCTCTTCACCCCAGGAAGAACCATCCTGGAAGGCCAGCTCCGGGAACAGAAGGCTGGGTTAGAGGAGACCCAGCCTGCTTTTCTCCGCAGAGGGCAATTCCTCGCCCCCCTCCCCACATTCCGCTAGTGCCCTTCAGGGGGTTCTCCTCCTGGGAAGCCAGGGACGAGGGGCCAACATCTGGGAAGCCAGATGTGCCGAGTTGGCGGGTTGGCCTCTCTTGAATCCGCCCGGCTTCCCTTCCTCTCTGCGCAAAGCAAGTTTCGGAGAAGAAGAAGAAGAAAAGAAGCCGGAGAGAATCTTTGCCCAGCCAGCACTGCTCAGCTCTACCGGGAATGCCGGCCGGCAGACAAGGACATTAAATCACGGAGATAAAGCCACGGAGAGGGAGAAATAAAAGCAGCCCAATCAAAGGGGTGTCTGCTAATCGCCCTCTCGCCGCCAACTCCATCCCGCTGGACTGAGAGGCCGAGTTGGGCCCGGAACTGCCGAG
>NW_015390373.1:8184-16491 GCF_001527695.2 Protobothrops mucrosquamatus | reverse complement strand
GAGAATCTTTGCCCAGCCAGCACTGCTCAGCTCTACCGGGAATGCCGGCCGGCAGACAAGGACATTAAATCACGGAGATAAAGCCACGGAGAGGGAGAAATAAAAGCAGCCCAATCAAAGGGGTGTCTGCTAATCGCCCTCTCGCCGCCAACTCCATCCCGCTGGACTGAGAGGCCGAGTTGGGCCCGGAACTGCCGAGTGTGGCAGATTGTGCCTCTCTTCCCAATCAATCTTTTATTAGCTCCGGAGCGGGATCACCGGTAGGAGCAGGGAAGGGAGGGGGGGGCAAAGGACCAGGCCTGTTGGCTGCTGACGGCAGGGAAAGGGATGGGGGGTGGCCCCAGCCGTATCAGTGGGGCAGGGGGTCCTCCTGAAGGCTTGATCCAGAGAGAGGAGGATGGTGGGACACACACACACACACAACACACGCACACACGTGTCCTTGCAAAGGCATCCTTTGCCTCACGGAGTGAAGCCCACTCGGTGATGTGACCCAGTTGGGTCATGGAAGGTCACCTTCTGCTCTTCTGCTTCTCCTCCATCTAGGAAAGCATTCCTTTCTCAGTCTGATGGTGTTCCCTAGTTGGGTCATGAAACGTCTGCGAGAAAACCGCCCAGCTCCCTTCCAACTCCTCCTCCTCCTCCTCCTTCGCTTCTTCTTCTTCTTCTTCTTCTTCTTCTTCTTCTTCTTCTTCTTCTTCTTCTTCTTCTTCTTCTTCTTCTTCTTCTTCTTCTTCTTCTTCTTCTTTTCTTCTTCTTTTTTTCTTCTTCTTCTTCCTCTTCCTCTTCGGAAAGGCTACTGGAATTGGGGATGTCTAGTTTAACGAAGAGAAGACGAGGGGGGACAGGATAGCAGTCTTCCAGTATCTCAGGGGCTGCCCCAAAGAAGAGGCAGTCAAGCTATTCTGCAAAGCCCCTGAAGGCAGGACAAGAAGCAACAGATGGAAACTCATCAAGGAGAGAAGCAACCTAGAACTAAGGAGAAACTTCCTGACAGTGAGAACAATTAATCAGTGGAACAACCTGCCTCCAGAAGTTGTGAATGCTCCAACACTGCAAGTTTTTAAGAAGAGACTGGACAGCCATTTGTCCGAAATGGTATAGGGTTTCCTGCCTGAGCAGGGGGTTGGACTAGATGACCTCCAAGGTCCCTTCCAACTTTCTTCTTCTTCTTCTTCTCCTTCTCCTTCTTCCTCCTCCTCTTTCATTCCTTTCCAAGACTGATGATGTTGCCTAATGGGTACATGAAATGTCTGCAAGGAAACAGGCAGAGCGCCAAGGACCCCAGAGTCTTCCTGGTTCTCCTCCTCCTCCCCTCCACAGACCCTCCTCCCCTCTAGTGCTGATGGTGTTGCCTAATTGGTACATGAAAGGTCTGCAAAAAAAAAAAACCCAGCCAAGCTCAGAGCCCTAAGGACCCCACAGTCCTCCTCTCCTCCACAAACCCCACTCCCTTCTAGCACGGATGATGTTCCTTAGTTGGGTCATGAAACATCTGCAAGGAAACAGCCAAGCTCAGAGAGCGTCAAGGACATAAGATCCACACTAGCTTCTTGGGTTTTTTGTTTCTTTTTCATTTTTTCCCCAGTGTCCTTATGAAGAATGTTCCCAAGTTGTTCCACTGGTTAATTCTCCTCACTGTCAGGAAGTTTCTCCTTAGTTCCAGGTTGCTTCTCTCCTTGATTAGTTTCCACCTGTTGCTTCTCGTCCTGCCTTCAGGCGCTTTGGGGAATAGCTTGACTCCCTCTTCTTTGGGGCAGCCCCTGAGATACTGGAAGACTGCTATCCTGTCCCCCCTCGTCCTTCTCTTCACTAAACTAGACATCCCCAATTCCTGCAACCGTTCTTTATATGTTTTAGCCTCCAGTCCCCTAATCATCTTTGTTGCTCTTCTCTGTACTCTTTCTAGAGTCTCAACATCTTTTTTACATTGTGGTGACCAAAACTGGATGCAATATTCCAAGTGTGGCCTTACCAAGGCCTTGTAAAGTGGTATTAACACTTCACCTGATCTTGATTCTATCCCTCTGTTAATGTAGCCTAGCACTGTGTTGGCTTTTTGGGCAGCCGCAACACACGGCTGGCTCCTATTTAAGGGTTTGTCCACTCGGACTCCGAGATCCCTCTCACAGTGTAAACTAGACATACCCAATTCCAGCAACCGTTCCTTATATGTTTTAGCCTCCAGTCCCCTGATCATCTTAGTTGCTCTTCTCTGTACTCTTTCTAGAGTCTCAACCTCTTTTTTACATCGTGGTGACCAAAACTGGATGCCGTATTCCAAGTGTGGCCTCACCAAGGCTTTATAATTCGCAAACCCAACTCGGTCATTCCTGGGAACAGGACGAGAGCAGGAGGCCGAAGGTCTCCGGCAGCAGGTTAAGGAAGCGCTCAAAATCCAGCGAACCACGAAAAGCTTCACCGCGAGGACCCGGAAGCGTAAGTAAGAAATGACCACCGCGTCAACCGACGGAAACATTTTGCTTGCGTGTGTGTATTAAAAGCATCCAGACAGGTCGACTTTACAAACGGTTGGGAGTCCCAAAGCTGGGCGCGAACTGTTACAGAAAGCTTGTAAAGAAGATTATTATTTTCCCCCCCCCAGAGCAGAAAGAGAGAGAGAGAAGGAGAAAAAAAAAATCAGATTCACGTTTCTACAAATCTACATTTCTTTCGGGGACGAAGGGTCGGCCCATCACAAAGTTGCCGGGATGCTACACCCACAACGATCCCCCCGGACTCTCTCCTTGGGTTGTGCTACTGAAAACACCCATCACCAGTGCGGGAATGGGAAGGGAGGAAGGGCAGCTGAGGGGGGAGGCACCCTCAGGATAGGGAGGGGGGGTGTTGCTTGCCTGGGGAGGGGGGCTGAGGAGTGAGTGAGGGTCTCCTGGTGGAGCCTTATCCAGCCGAAGGAACCGATACGCAGCCTCGGCAGCTGGATTTGCAGACTGGGAAAATGGGGTGGGGGGTTCCTTTCTCTCCTTTGGGATGCTGGAGACAGGAGAGAGATCCCGGTGCAGGTGTCACTCCTTGCTGGGGGGCTTGGGGGGGGGAAAGGTCCTGGCTCCCCCCCCCCCCCCCCTTCNCCCGGCCCCCCCCCCCCCCCCGCTTCAGCCTGGCCTGGCTCTGAGGTAGTTGCTGGGGAGGACATCCGATCCCTGAGAAAGAGCGAGGCAGCGAGCGGGCCCAAAGCTGGGTGGCCAGACCTCGGTCGATCGTGGCTGGAGGGGGCGTCACAGCCTGGGCTTGATCTGCAGGGGCTTTCCTAGGAGGGGAGAGAAAAGAGAGGGGTCAGCAAACAGGGGGAGCCCAAAACCCCGCCATTCGAACCCGGGATGGATTTGGGATCCTTTATGAACTCACCTCTTTCCCTCCAGATGTGGTACAGGCCCTCCTGACCACAGCTGGAGAGAGGGGGAAGGTTGGCCCTGCCCCTCCTCCCTCCTAGATTAGGGCACTCTATCTATCCCTTCCTTCCTTTCCTTTCTCTTTCTTCTTCCTTTCTTTCTTTCTTCCTTCCTTCCTTTTTCTTTCTTCCTTTCTTTTTTCCTTTTCTTCTTTCCTTTCTTCCATCCATCCATCATCTCTCTCTCTCTATCTATCTATGTTATCATGTCCATCCATCATCTATCTATCTATCTATCTATCTATCTATCTATCTATCTATCTATCTATCTATCTATCTATCTATCTATCTATCTATCTATCTATCTATCATCCGTCCATCCATCCATCTATCCCTATCTCTCTCTCTCTCTATCTATTTATCTATCTATCATCCGTCCGTCCATCCATCCATCCATCCATCCATCCATCCATCCATCCATATCTCTCTCTCTCTCTCTCTCTCTCTCTCTCTCTCTCTCTCTCTCTCTCTCTCTCTCTCTCTCTCTCTCTCTCTCTCTCTCTCTCTCTCTCTCTCTCTATCTATCTACCTATCTATCTATCATCCGTCCATCCATCCATCTATCCCTATCTATCTATCTCTCTATCTATTTATCTATCTATCATCCGTCCATCCATCCATCCATCCTTCCACCATCCCACCCACCCACCCACCTACCATCTAAGTCTTCAGCATGAAAGCTAGCTGGATGACTTTGGACCAATTACCAAGAGATCTATCCATCTTCTTCCTTCCTTCCTTTCCTTCCTTCCTCCCTTCCTCCCTCCCTCCCTTCCCCCAGCCCCCTCCCCTCTTTTTTCTTCCTTTTATGCTCCCTCATCTCACTATCTCTAGTCCAGCGCCAAATTGACAGCATTGTGCATGTGTGTGTTGTTGAGATGGACCTGGAAAGGGGGCCCCCTCCCCATTTGACCACAGAGAGGCTCTCCTTGACCCAACACACACACCCCCAACTTCTCTGGCAGTGGGGAAGAGACCCCTGGACCACAAGAGAGACTCAAATCGCCCTGCTGGTCTTGGGCACTGAGGCTCAGGATCCGTCTGTCCAAGGTGCTTCTTTCCTTCAAGAGGCAACTGGACTGTTTTTCCCTTGACGAAGAAGAATAAAATGTTTTGCTTCTCATCCACGAAGCTTCCTCAGTTCTGATGGTGGTTCTTCTCGTTCCTCAAGGGAAAAAAACCCCGTTGTCTTTTGAAGGAAAAAGCACCTCTGAGACAACCCTGGCCCCGGGATGAGGGAGAATCTCCACAGACATCAGCTCCAGATGTTTCTCGTAGGTGGCAGTCGAGTTGCACAGCACGTGGCAGCTTGAAGATGGGCGGACTCCAATTCCCAGAATTCCCCAGCCAGCCCTGTGCCAGCCAGGAGTTCCTTGGCCGGATGGCTGCAAACCTCAGCCTGGAAATGGCACGGAAAGGGCTTAGGGGAGCCTTAGGAAGCGTCAACAGGGGAGGCCGGCGAGCTGGCAAATGGAGCGTGCAGCTGGGCACCGAGGTCTCCAAAAGTGCCAGTGGGGCAGTTTCAGAAGATGGAATTGAAGCATCTCTTTCTTTAATGGTACTTCTAGCCAGACCCAGGCCCGGAGAACTCTGGGAGGCAGGCAGCCACCGATCGAAATTAAGGGAAACGAAGCAACTTCAACCCAACCCAACAGAATCCAACGCAATAGAATCCAATCCAATCCAATGAAACTGAATCCAACCCAATCCAACAGAATCCAATTCAACTGAACCCAACCAACCCAATCCAACAGAATCCAATCCAATCCTATTCTATTCCATTCCATTCTATATTCTATATTCTATTCTATATTCTATTCTATTCTATATTCTAATTCTTATTTCCATTCCATTCCATTCTACATATTCTTATTTTCTACTTCTATTCTATTCTATTCTATTCTATTCTATTCTATTCTATTCTATTCTATATTCTATTCTATATTCTAATTCTTATTTCCATTCCATTCTACATATTCTTATTTCCTACTTCTATTCTATTCTATTCTATTCTATTCTATTCTATATTCTATTCTATATTCTAATTCTTATTTCCATTCCATTCTACATATTCTTATTTCCTACTTCTATTCTATTCTATTCTATCCTATCCTATCCTATCCTATCCTATCCCATTCTATATTCTATATTCTATATTCTATTCTATATTCTAATTCTTATTTCCATTCCATTCCATTCTACATATTCTTATTTCCTACTTCTATTCTATTCTATATTCTATTCTATATTCTAATTCTTATTTCCATTCCATTCCATTCTACATATTCTTATTTCCTACTTCTATTCTATAGATTCTTATTTCCTACTTCTATTCTATTCTATTCTATTCTATTCTATTCTATTCTATTCTATTCTATTCTATTCTATTCCATTCCATATTTTCTATTCTATTCTATTCTATTCTATTCTATTCTATTCTATTCTATTCTATTCTATTCTATTCTATTCTATTCTATTCTATTCTATTCTATTCTATTCTATTCCATTCCATTCCATTCCATTCTATCCCTATTCCTATTCCTATTCTAAACAAACTTTGGGTCGAGTGGGTAGGTGCTGGGGGTAATTCCTGGCACTGATTTACGACTTTTCAGCCAATGTATGTAAAACAAAGGGGACTCATTTAGCACCTTTCCAGCCTTAATGTAACAGCCATACATCAGGAGGAGGCCCAGCGGTCATCAGAGACGGGGCAATTAGTCACCCAGGAGGCAGCTAATGGGGACAAAAGAGACAGGGGCCGGGACACAGCCGGACACCCACCCACCTACCCGCCCATGGTGCAAGCCTGTCCCCCTAGCAGGGGAACCTGGGATCTCCACACCCCAAAGAGAGCAGCCCCTTCCCACCTGCTCCCCACAGGGATCCCAGGAAGGCAGGGCGCTCAAGAGCCAGCCACGGACCGCAAGGCGGAAAGAATGGAGAGTCCTCCGGTTATGACCACAATCGAGTCAAAAATTTTTGTCGCTAAGCGAGACAGTTGTGAAGTGCGATCTGCCCCATTCTACACCCTTTTTTGCAACTATTGCTAAGGGAGTCACTGCAGTTGTTAAAATAGCCCCTTGTCTGAGCTGGTCTAAGGTCTCCTGCTTGAGCAGTGGGCTGGACTAGAAGACCTCCAAGGTCCCTTCCAGCTCTACTATTATTCTATTCTAGTCCATCCTATCCTATTATTATCCTATCCCAGTGGTGGCGAACCTATGGCATGCGTGCCAGAGGCGGCACTCAGAGCCCTCTCTGTGGGCACGCTCGCCATGCCCCGGAGATGGCAACCATCCCTCTTCAACCAGCCGCCCACTAACTCGCCGAGGTCCCACATGGCCGGATGCATCCCAGCACCCATGCGCTCGCTGGCCTCTGTGTGCGGGGGCCGATGGTGTCAGGCAGCAGCCTCCCCGGCCCCTGCCTCGCCTTGCCCTGTGACAATGGCACCCCCGTCCTGCCTCGCCTTGCCTTACCCCACAGGACCAGCCTCCTGCCCACCGCCCCACCTGGATCTCCCCCAACCTTGCCTGGCCCCCACAGGCATCCCTCCCCACAAGCAATATTGAGGTGATCACACCCACCTTGGCCACACCCACCCAGTCTGCAATGACCACCACAGCCACGCCCACCCAGTGGGCCACGCCCACCTGGCACCCGGCGATAAATAAATGGGTTTTGGGTTGCAGTTTGGGCACTCGGCCTCTAAAAGGTTCGCCATCACTGTTCTGTCCTATCCTATCCTATCCTATCCTATCCTATCCTATCCTATCCTATCCTATCCTATCCTCTATTCTATTCTATTCTATTCTATTCTATTCTATTCTATATCCTTATCTATCATATCCTCTTATTATTCTATTATTATTCTTATTATTCTATCCTATTCTATTCTACTCTACTCTATTCTATTTTCGATTCTATTCTATATCCTTATCTATTCGATTCCATATTTTCTATTCTATTCTATTCTATTCTATTCTATTCTATTCTATTCTATTCTATTCTATTCTATTCTATTCTATTTTCTATTCTAATTTTCTATTCTATTCTATATCCTTATCTATTTGATTCCATATTTTCTATTCTATTCTGTTAACACGGTTATGTGAATACGGCTTCCTCCATTGACTCTGTTGTCAGAAGGTGGCAAAAGGGGATTGTGTGACCCCAGGATGCTGAGACGGTCATAAACGTGAATCGGTTGCCAAGCCTCTGAATCTGGATCACGTGGCAGTGACCCAAGGGATGTGCTAGAAAAGCAAACTCACCCGGACCACAATGTTATGGTGCTGGGAATATCACTCTCTTCAACCTCCTTCGACTCCCGTGTTCATTTCATAATTTCACAATTATTTTATAATTTCACTATTATTTTATAATTATTTCCTAATGTTATTGTTATTCCTTCTCGTTCTCCTGCCTCTCTCCAGCCCAACTGAGTAAAAAAAAACAACCCAAACCCGCCACTCAGATTTAGACTTTTTGTTTTTGGTTTATAGTTCTGCTTAGAATCGTTTGAAAGTTTACACACAAACCTGTCACCAACCCCCATCAGCTGTTACGTTTTTTTTAATGAAAATTCAATGGTAAGCTTCTTAAAATTGAATGTTTTTAGACAACAAGAACAACCATCCAACAAGGGGGAGGGCTGATATGAGTGGAGACTGTGTCACAGATGGGAAACAGAGGTCAAGATCACCTCTAGGCAGAAAGAAAAGAAAAAAGGGAAAAGAGGAGAGGAGAGAAGAAGAGAAGAAAGGAAAAGAGAAAGAAAGAAAGAAAGAAAGAAAGAAAGAAAGAAAGAGAAAGAAAGAAGAAAGAGGGAGGGAGGGAGGGAGGGAGGGGAAGGAAAAAAGCAAGGGAGGAAGGAAGGAAAAGAAAGAGAAAGAAAG
>NW_015390373.1:6174-7977 GCF_001527695.2 Protobothrops mucrosquamatus | reverse complement strand
AAGAAAGAAGAAAGAGGGAGGGAGGGAGGGAGGGAGGGGAAGGAAAAAAGCAAGGGAGGAAGGAAGGAAAAGAAAGAGAAAGAAAGAAAGAAAGAAAGAAAGGAAGGAAGGAAGGAAGGAAGGAAGGAAGGAAGGAAGGAAGGAAGGAAGGAAGAGAGAGAGAGAGAAAGAAAGAAATGGGGTAGAGGAAAGAAAGAAAAAAGGAAGGAAGGAAAGAGAAAGAGAGAGAAAGAAAGGAAAGAAGGAAAGAGAGAGAGAAAAGAAAGAAAGAAAGGAGGAAGGAAGGAAGGAAGGAAAGAGAGGAAAGAAGGAAGAAGAAAGAAGGAAGGAAAGAGAAAGAAAGAAAGAAAGAAAGAAAGAAAAAAAGAAAGAAAGAAAGAAAGAAAGAAAGAAAGAAAGAAAGAAAGAAAGAAAGAAAGAGCCTGCTGGCCCACTCCTCATAAATGCAAGTATGCCCTTGCAAACCATGCTAAAGGAAGGCTTAGCCATCGGGGCAAGTCCACCTGGAGAGCCCCCCACGGCAGAAGCGACACCTCAACGGGTGTCTTCCGTTCTCCCCCCCCCCTTTTCCAGAAATACAAGAATGCTAGGACAATGTCCCAACTGCAAGGAGTAATGACCTCTGAATCAATATGGGATCTGCAAAACAAAAAAACAAACAAACAAAAAACCCAGGCTAATCTGAATGAGTAATCATTTTGAAAGGCAGCCCCATCTCTTTCATGCAAGGCCAGCAGACGAGGGGAGGAATCCAGAAGGCGGGAGCTCCCAGCCGGCTGAGCGAGCAGCTTCCAGCTGCCTTCTCCTTTATCAAGGAGTTTCAAGCAGATTAAAGTTGCATTTCAGGGCGGCCCAAAAATGATCCAGCCCTCAGCTCAGCAAGGGTGGGGATAACCCTGGATAGGAACTCGGCTGTGAATTCGGTTCCACGAAAATGAGAGTACTACTCTGTAGTAAACTGGTGACGCCACACCTGGGAATCCTGCATCCAGTTTTGGTCGCCACGATGTAGAAAAGAGGTTGAGACTCTAGAAAGAGTGCAGAGAAGAGCAACAAAGATGATCAGGGGACTGGAGGCCAAAGCATATAAGGAACGGCTGCTGGAATTGGGTATGTCTAGTTTAAGGAAGAGAAGAACGAGGGGGGACATGATAGCTGTGTTCCAGTATCTCAGGGGCTGCCCCAAAGAAGAGGCAGTCAAGCTATTCTCCAAAGCCCCTGAAGGCAGGACAAGAAGCAACGGGTGGAAACTGATCAAGGAGAGAAGCAACCTAGAACTAAGGAGAAACTTCCTGACCATGAGAACAATTACCCAGTGGAACAACCTGCCTCCAGAAGCTGTGAATGCTCCAACACTGGAAGTTTTTAAGAAGAGACTGGACAGTCATTTGTCCAGAATGGTATAGGGTTTCTTGCCTGAGCAGGGGGTTGGACTAGTAGATGACCTCCAAGGTCCCTTCCAACTTTATTATTACTATTATTATTATTATTATTATTATTATTATTATTATTATTATTATTATTATTATTATTATTATTATCATCATCATCATCATCATCATCATCATCATCATCATCATCATCACCATCACCATCATCATCACCATCATCATCATCAGTCTAATGAAGAGAAGGACCAGGGGGGACACGATAGCAGTCTTCCAGTATCTCAGGGGCTGCCCCAAAGAAAAGGGAGTCAAGCTGTTCTCCAAAGCGCCTGAAGGCAGGACAAGGAGCAACAGATGGAAACTACGTAATCAAGGAGAGAAGCAACCTGGAACTAAGGAGAAACTTCCTAACAGT
>NW_015390373.1:0-5371 GCF_001527695.2 Protobothrops mucrosquamatus | reverse complement strand
AGAAATGTACTTCCTTTTCCCGTTCTTTTCTTCCCACTTTCCTCCTCCAGATCGTTTCAAACGGGGCGATCCATCTTGCTTTGGCACTGAACACTTGCTCACTCCTGCCTCCGACCTTCTCTATTTCGGGAGCGGCACCCATTTATCTTCCCGGGACCAGCTATATAATTTCTAGTTAGTGAAGGCTCGGCTAAGAAGCTGCCCCCCCCTCTTTTTTTTTTCATTATGATGATGGAATGGCTTCGGGGAGCGAGCGGAGGGCGCAGGGCAGGAAGGCCCAAGACGGCGGGCGGGCGAGCGAGCGAGGTGGCCTGGAAGGAACCGTGGCGGTTTCGGCCGAGCCAGCCAGGCCGGCTTGCGAGAGGAATTGGCGCGTGCAGCTGCCTACGGAAAAGCGCCTGTCGGATTTGAGGATTGAGTCATTCGTGATGTGTGGTTCAGCTCAGCAGGGAGTTTACTGAGGAGGGGGTCAGACTAGATGACCTCCAAGGCCCCTTCCAACTCTATTATTATTATTACTACTACTACTATTATTATTATTATTATTATTATTATTACTGGGCAGGGGGTTGGACTAGATGACCTCCAAGGTTCCTTCCAACTCTATTATTATTATTATGATTATGATGATGATGATGAGTATTTATTATTATTACTATTATTATTATTGGGGAAGGGGTTGGACTAGATGACCTCCAAGGTCCCTTCCAACTCTTCTATTACTACTACTACTACTACTACTACTACTACTACTACTACTACTACTACTACTACTGGGGAGGGGGTTGGACTAGATGACCTCCAAGGTCCCTTCCAACTCTATTATTATTATTATTATTATTATTATTATTATTATTATTATTATTATTATTATTATTATTACTACTACTACTACTACTACTACTACTATTATTACTATTATTACTGGGGAGGGGGTTGGACTAGATGATCTCCAAGGTCCTTTCCAACTCTATTATTATTACTGGGGAGGGGGTTGGACTAGATGACCTCCAAGGTCCCTTCCAACTCTATTATTATTATTATTACTATTATTATTATTTATTATTTATTATCATCATCATCATCATCATCATCATTACTGGGGCATCTCTATGCCCAGAAGCTCCCTCATCCTAGCACATGGACAACGGGGAGGGTGACCACCTGGGCTATCGCTCCGGCCACCCAAATGACACTCGCAGTGACGATACGGGGAATCCGTGACTCATGGCTACCAGCAGGCCCTTTTGGCCCCCGTCCTGACGCAGCTCCGTTGCAGACTTATCCGAGATCCCTCTCAGCACCATCAGAGTAGCAGAGGTGCCGCCCGGGACCCCTAGAGAGGAGCCCAGGTGGGTCAGGACACCCTTCCAGGTGAGGCAGGTGAGCCCGTGGGCAGGGGCAGAGGGGGGGACGAGCTCCGTGGCTCCGGTTCTCGCTGCCAAAACAGAAGAAGCGGTAAACAAGAACAACAAAAAACCCTGGAAGCCGCCACGCTGCGCCTCCGCCAATTTTCCCAAGCCAAAGTGTTTTGAGCCGGGCCTGCTCGGCGGAGCCGTTAAAAAAAGGCTGGAGCAAGCATCTTCCGATCCACGTTACGGCGGTGAAATATGACAATAAAACGATAGCCGTCTGGCCGCCAATTTGCAGCCCAGCTTGACAACGTGCAGAGAGCTGTAAAATGTTTACAGAGAGGGTCGTTTGCGCTCCCCCCCCCCTAAAAACCCTCTTTTCTCTCCTAAACAAGGCTGAGTGGAGTCGTTTGCAAACACACACACACACACACACACACACACACACACACACACACACACACACACAACGTCCGCCGAGAGGGAGAACATCTGCTCGCTGCAGCAGCGGATCTCTTGGAACGAATTAACTAAAATGGGTGCGTTCTAATTAAATTAGCCCTCGATCGGAAGGGCCGGCCTTTCTCATCGGTGCAATTGGGGAGGGGAGTTGGGGTTGGGGGGGGCAGCCCTTCGCGGTGGCTGGCACAAGCTGCTGAACCCCAAGGCGAAAGGTAGGAAGGTGCGTTACCTGTGAAGGATTCAACGGGGCAGCAGAACTGGCTTCTCCGCTGGGCAGGCCAATCAGGAGACCGGGAGCTGTAGAACCGGATCTCCCCCTCCCTCATCAAAAAAGGGGGTGGGTGGGATCTGGGAGGGGGGCATAGGGCCAGATCCCCCGCAAAGGGGTGGGAAGGGAGGGCTAGATAGGATGTCCTGCCTGTGTGGGGTGGAGGCTCCCACTATAGCCAACGTGTGGCCCTTCTACAGGTGGGTGGAGATATCCAGTGGGCAGACGTTTCATTGCCCTGCTAGGTAACCTCATCAGCCCTAGAAGGGAGTGAGGTTTGCTCTCTATTTATACACAGCCCCTTCTAGCCCTGATGGTGTTTCCTCGCTGGGTCATGGAAGGTCTGCAAGGAAACCACCCAGCTCAGAGAGAAGGAAGGAAGGAAGGAAGGAAGGAAGGAAGGAAGGAAGGAAGGAAGGAAGGAAGGAAGGAAGGAAGGAAGGAAGGATTACTGATGATGTTACCTAGTTGGGCAATGAAACGTCTGCAAGGAAACCACCAAGCTCAGAGAGCACCCAGGACCCCACAATCCTCTCTTCCTCCTCTCCGCAAACCCAACTCCCTTTGACCACTGATGATATTACCTCATTGGGTCATGAAACGTCTGCAAGGAAACCACCAAGCTCAGAGAGCACCAAGGAGGAAGGAAGGAAGGAAGGAAGGAAGGAAGGAAGGAAGGAAGGAAGGAAGGAAGGAAGGAAGGAAGGAAGGAAGGAAGGAAGGAAGGAAGATTACTGATGATGTTAGTGCCAGTTCCCCAGCCAGTTCAGTTCTGGGAATTGAAGTTTACAGCTCTTAATGTTGCCAAAGTAGTAGTAGTAGTAGTAGCAGCAGTAGTAGTAGTAGTAGTAGTAGTGAGGAAGAGGAGGAGGAGGAGGAGGAGGAGGAGGAGAAGGAGAAGAAGAAGAAGAAGAAGAAGAAGAAGAAGAAGAAGAAGAAGAAGAAGAAGAAGAAGAAGAAGAAGAAGAAGAGAAGGAGGAGGAGGAGGAGGAGGAGAAGAGGAGGAGGAGGAGGAGAAGGAGAAGAAGAGGAAGAGGAGGAGGAAGAGGAGGAGAAGAGGAGGAGGAGAAGAAGAAGAGGAGGAGGAGGAGAAGAGAAGTAGTAGTAGTAGTGAGGAGGAGGAGGAGAAGAAGAAGAGGAAGAGGAGGAGGAGGAGGAGAAGAAGGAGAAGAAGAAGAAGAAGAAGAGGAGGAGGAGGAGGAGAAGTAGTAGTTGGAAGGGTCCCTGGAGGTCTTCCAGTCCAACCCCCTGCTGAGGCAGGAGACCCTCTACACCTCTGTTCTAGACAATGTTCTAGACACCCTGTTCCGAAACCCGACTGCTCCATCCCTGGAGGTTTTGAAGAAGAGACTGGACCAGCATTTGTCTGAAATGGCCTGGGCTCTCCCGCCTGAGCAGGGGGTTGGACTAGAAGACCTCCAAGGTCCCCCTCCGGCTCTATTTTGGATTTAAAGATGCCCAAACACCCAACGGCTGCTCCGTCCTCTCTACGGGCCTTGGGCCCCAGTGGGGCAGGGCAGGGGCGTACCTGCTTCCTCCCCGCTTCTCTCGGCCTTGGGTCCCTCCTCCTGGGGGGAGTCGGGGGGCGACTGGAGGGCGATGAAGGACGGCTGCTTGGTCAGGCGGCTGCTCTGAGGGAGGATCCTGAGGTGCCAGTAGGCTGCTCCTGTGGTCGCCCTTTCCTCCTCTTCCTCGCCTTTTCTCCTGCACAAGAGAACAAAGAAAGAACAACTGAGGTTTCTGAAGAGGAGACTGGATGGGGGTAGAGCCTCCCGCCTGAGCAGGGGGTTGGACTAGATGACCTCCGAGGTCCCTTCCAGCTCTGCTCATTTCGGGAACTAATCCCGTGGAAGTTGCCGCCAGAAGTGGTGGGTGCTCCATCGCTGGAGGTTTTTAAGAAGAGACTGGGCGGCCAGTCGTCTGAATTGGTCTATGCATGCACACACGTGTGCCCCGTTTCACACCGCCTCCGTCCGTCCGTGTTAAGGCCGGTCACTCACACAATGCCAGACTGAGTCCCGAGGTTGTGGGTTAGATCTGGCTTCCTTCTCTCTAGGCCCACATGTGTGCGTGCTCACACACTCTCTGTCTCTCTCTCTCTCTCTCACACACACACACACACACAAATAAACAAACAATTTCAGATGAGCTTACTCCATCTGACAGTCAGAACAATTAATGACAGTTAGAACAATTAACCAGTGGAACCACCTGCCTCCAGAAGCTGCGAATGCTCCAAAACTGGAAGTTTTTAAGAAGAGACTGGACAACCGTTTGTCTGAAATGGTCTAGGGTTTCCTTCCTGAGCAGGGGGTTGGACTAGATGACCTCCAAGGTCCACTACTACTACTACTACTACTACTACTACTACTACTACTACTACTACTTCTACTTCTTCTTCTTCTTCTTCTTCTTCTTCTTCTTCTTCTTCTTCTTCTTCTTCTTCTTCTTCTTCTTCTTCTTCTTCTTCTTCTTCTTCTTCTTCTTCTTCTTCTTCTTCTTCTTCTTCTTCTTCTTCTTCTTCTTCTTTCTTCTTCTTCTTCTTCCAACTCTGTGATTCTGCAAGGGTCTCCTGCTTGAGCAGGGGGTGGGACTAGAGGACCTCTGAGGTCCCTTCCAACTCTGTTCTTCTCCAAGGATCTCCTGCTTGGGCAGGGGGTTGGACTAGAAGACCTCTGAGGTCCCTTCCAACTCTGTGATTCTGCAAGGGTCTCCTGCCTGAGCAGGGGGTTGGACTAGAGGACCCCCAGGGTCCCTTCCAACTCTGTGATTCTGCAAGGGTCTCCTGCCTGAGCAGGGGGTTGGACTAGAGGACCTCCAAGGCCCCTTCCAACTCTGTTCCTCTTAGCACAGAGACTGTGGGTTAGCTCCGGCTTCAGCTGACCGCTATCCTCTCCCTCCCCTCCGGCCTCAGCCCTTCCCCTCCGGCCACCTGGCCTGGGCTCCCAATTTCCGCCCCCTCCAAGGTGTCAGGAGCTCTCCCCCCCCCAAAGAGAGGGAGGAGGGGCAGCCGCTTAACGTGACGGCGCTCCAAAAACCTCTTTGACGTCTGCCTTGGCAGCCACTGCTACTCAAGAGCTACTCAAAGACGGAGAGAAGGTGCTATTTAAGAGCCCTTCTCACCTAACCCTCCCCATTCTCCCCACCCCCACCCCCCCACCCCCAGCTCCTCTGCCTGAAAACAGGACTGGAACGCCCGGGGCCCTGGGCCAGCTCCCCCTCTCCCTTGCCCTGACGGATTCCTGCCCGCCTAAAAACAGCAAGGGGGTATTTTCTGCCTGACTGACGC
>NW_015390372.1:103635-109124 GCF_001527695.2 Protobothrops mucrosquamatus | reverse complement strand
CAAATGGGTCTGGAGCCTTCTTGGAACTGCTGAGTGGACTGTGTGTTGTGGACTGGAGATGGGTGGCATGGTCCCCCTCCCCCTGTATTGAGAGAGAGGGCCGTTCAGTTTGGACCTAGATGTCCTCTTGGACCCCCTCTTTCAAACCAGCGGTCCTCCCTGTCCAAAATGTGGACTTTGCTGTTCGGCCTTGGTCTTTCAAAGGCAGAGGGACGGCTGACTCTGGTCCCGATGGGTTTGTCCTCCTGTGTTGTGCCAGGCGTTTGTGAAGGGGTTGTTTTGTCTCCCCAGTGGACATATCTGCACACTGTGTTGTCGCCAGCAAAAATAGACATTTAGCCTATGGTGCATCATGTCATGGGAACACAGTGTGTTATTTGTGCGCTGCAGAAGCCACGACCCTTTCACCGGGGGTTGAGTGCCTCATCTTTTGAACCCAACAGAAAGGGGACAGGAAGTCACAACCACAACGACTAATTCCTCCTTTCCTGGAAGGTTACACAGACGTGGCGCCATCCTGGACCGAGTTCAGGATGGCGTAAGGCCAAAGAATGATGACCGATCCTCTGGAATGCAAAACAACCTCAGGAAACTGATAGGTACTGGCCGGGCTTCAAATACGCCCTGCAAACTCTCCCGGAGTATGAGCAAATGGAAGATCTCTGGAGCTTGTCAATCATCCAGATCTCGGTCGATCCCAAAAGTGTTTTGGTCCAAAAGGCAAACTGGGGTTTTCCTTAAAAGTCGTTCCGCTTCTCGTCCAAAAAAAGCTTCTTCGGTTTAACAGAAGTTTAACTGGACTTTTTTGTTTGTTTTGTTGTTGTTTTTTCCTTGAAAACGTTTTTGCTTCTTATCCAAGACGCTTAAACTTCTTCAGTTAAACCAGGGGTAGTCAACCTTGGCTCTTTTATGACTCGTGGACTTCAACTCCCAGAATTCCTGAGCCAGCTTAGCTGGCTCAGGAATTCTGGGAGTTGAAGTCCACGAGTCATAAAAGAGCCAAGGTTGACTACCCCTGAGTTAAACTGAAGAAGCTGTTTGGATGAGAAGCAAAACGTCTCCAAGGGGGAAAAAAAAAACACAAGTAAGTCCAGTTGCCTTTTGGAAAAAAGCACCTTTGGGACAAAGAAAGATAGAATCAAGATCAGGTGAAGTGTTAATACCACTTTACAAGGCCTTGGTAAGGCCACACTTGGAACATTGCATCCAGTTTTGGTCACCACGATGTAAAAAAGATGTTGAGACTCTAGAAAGAGTGCAGAGAAGAGCAACAAGGATGATTAGAGGTCTGGAGGCTAAAACATATAAGGAACGGTGGCTGGAATTGGGTATGTCTAGTTTAACGAAGAGAAGGACGAGGGGGGACATGATAGCAGTCTTCCAGTATCTCAGGGGCTGCCCCAAAGAAGAGGGAGTCAAGCTCTTCTCCAAAGCACCTGAAGGCAGGACAAGAAGCAACGGGTGGAAACTCATCAAGGAGAGAAGCAACCTAGAACTAAGGAGAAACTTCCTGACAGTGAGAACAATTAACCAGTGGAACTCCTTGCCTCCAGAAGTGGTGAATGCTCCATCACTGGAGGTTTTTAAGAAGAGATTGGACAACCATGTGTCTGAAATGTTGTAGGCTTTCTGGCCTGAGCAGGGGGTTGGACTAGAAGACCTCCATGATCCCTTCCAGCTCTATTCTGATTAGATGGATCGAAAACAGGTCGCCAGCCCAATTGGGAAGTCTCCTATGGGGAATCCTGTTGCTGCTGCTCTGGCCCAATTCAGAGGCAATTCAGAGAGAAATATGGCTCTCTCTGGCCACAGCTGAGGTCCCATAAAGGTCTGGGTCAGCCCTTCTGCTTTTTCTGCTACCTCTAACGGCCCAACTGGGATAGCTTCTCCAGCGCTTTACAGCTCCCCGGTGAAATCTCTACGGTGCGTAGCTTAGTGGGCCAGCCGCCGGCGTAATTCTGCAATTTATTCCTTGATTAGAGCGTTTAATCTCTGTTCCTCTGCAAAAAAAAAAAAAAAAAAAGCAGATATCTCCATGATATTTAACGAAGGAGCTTGGGCTGTGTGTGTCTGTGTCTGTCTGTCTGTCTGTCTGTCTCTCTCTCTCTCTCTCTGTGTGTGTGTGTGTGTGTGTGACCCCCTTAATGGGGTGTCCAGCAGGGTGAAATTCTTCCTCTCCTATCCAGGAAATGGCCTTCCAGCCATTGCAGAAACCCAGAGCCCAAAGCAGCTGAAGATTTGAGGAACGAGATTCCTTGGAAATTTAACAGGGTGGGAAGGGATCTTGGAGATCTTCTAGCCCACCCCCCTATTCAAGCCAGGAGACCTTATAAGAGAAAGGGCTGTCCAAATTTCTCTTTAGTTCCAGGTTGCTTCTCTCCTTGATGAGTTTCCATCCGTTGCTTCTTGTCCTTGCCTTCAGGGGCTCTAGAGAATAGGGGGAACCCCCCCCCCTCTTCTTTGGGGCAGCCCCTCAAATATATTGGAAGGCTGCTATCCTGTCACCCAAGGACCTTCGTTTCGTTAAACCTACTCAATCCCAGCAACCGTTCTTTTGCCAGGGGTAGTCAACCTTGGCTCTTTTATGACTCGTGGACTTCAACTCCCAGAATTCCTGAGCCAGCATAGCTGGCTCAGGAATTCTGGGAGTTGAAGTCCACGAGTCATAAAAGAGCCAAGGTTGACTACCCCTGTTTTATACTGTATATTTTAGCCTCCAGTCCCGTGATCATCTTTGTTGCTCTTCTTCGCTGTCTTTCCGGGCTCTCAACATCCTTGCTTGTATTGCAAGGTTTAAACTGGTTTAAACCGAGTCTGCAGAGCCACATCAGAGACGTTTCCGCAGCTCTTCCAGAGAGGGGATGGACTAGATGACTCTGTGGTCCCTTCCCCGCTCACCCATTTGATTGTGTTTTCATTCGCACGGTTTTAGTTTTTGAACGGGCCCATTTGTCATTGGCCTGGCCCTGGTTTAATAGATTTTTTTTTTCTTCATGCATTTGATTTGATTGTATCGGCTTTTATTCAAAATGTATGTTTAAGGGTGTTTTTGCCTTCAGTGGCCCAGAATGCTTCGAATATCAGGTGGCTTAAATGTTTGAATAATAATAATAATAATCTATCTTATATAAATAAAAATGTAAATGTTCGTTTGTTCAAAATCTTAAGTCTCCGAAAGTTCTTCACCGATTGCTTTGAAATTTTGACACAGCGTTGCATTCGAATACACGCGTGTTTTTATATACCTACTATTATATAGATGTCACACCTGTGACAGGTAAAAACATGCTTTTTTTGAAAAACAGCGCCATCTGTTGGATGTGAAAGCAACACACGCTTTTACCAGACTGAGCCACAGCAACGCGTGGCCGGGGACAGCTAGTAATAAATAAACAATTTTTGTTATTTTGGGCAACTGAGAGCAGCCGTGGAGGACCACAAGCTTGAAGGAAGGAGGTTCAGACTAGATATTAGAAGGAATCTCTCGATCGCTGGGTTTTTAAAAGAACTTCTTTAATTATTTAAGAAAATTGATTTCATTCTTGTTGATTTAATATCTTCACGTTTTATGATATTTTTTATGCTGCCCAGAGTGACTTGACGGTGAGATGGGTGGCATATAAATTTAATAAATAATACATAATTTTTCTTTTTACTGTCAGAAGCCCTCTAATAGAGCCTGAACTTGGTAGGGGGTTCGACTAGATGACCTCTAGAGTCTATCTCAAGCTGTATCCAATTATTGCGGCAAATCCAGACAGTGGGTTAATTTAGGAACTTGCTGCGTGGATCGGCAACCTTCCCATTGCAAAATGAATATGCCTGACATTTAATACCTCAGGGTTGTTTTTTTTCCAGAATATCTGTGCTTCTCTATGATATTATAGGAGAAGGTAAAAATCCCCAATATGCCTCCTTTTTAATTTAATTACAATCTTGATGTCTTCTATTTGTAACTTTTTTCACATAATATAATAATAATAATAATAATAATAATAATAATAATAATAATAATAATAATAATAATAATAATAATAATAATAATAATAATAATAATAATAATAATAAAGTTGGAAGGGACCTTGGAGGTCATCGAGTCCAACCCCCTGCTCAGGCAGGAAACCCTATACCATTTCAGACAGATGGCTGTCCAGTCTCTTCTTAAAAACTTCCAATGTTGGAGCATTCACCGCTTCTGGAGGCAAGGAGTTCCACTGGTTAATTGTTCTAATTGTCAGGAAGTTTCTCCTTAGTTCTAGGTTGCTTTTCTCCTTAATTAGTTTCCATCCGTTGCTTCTTGTCCCGTCTTCGGGTGCTTTGGAGAGTAGCTTGACTCCCTCTTCTTTGGGGCAGCCCCTGAAATACTGGAAGGCTGCTATCATGTCCCCCCTCGTCCTTCTCTTCATTAAACTAGACATCCCCAATTCCAGCAACCGTTCCTTGTATGTTTTAGCCTCCAGTCCCCTAATCATCTTTGTTGCTCTTCTCTGCACTCTTTCTGGAGTCTCAACGTCTTTTTTACATCGTGGTGACCAAAACTGGATGCAATGTGCCAAGTGTGGCTTTACCAAGGCCTTGTAAAGTGGTATTAATACTTCACCTGATCTTGATTCTATCCCTCTGTGAATGCAGCCCAGCACTGTGTTGGCTTTTTTGGCAGCTGCACCTGCTTGTGTCTCCTAAACCAAACAAAGGCAGGCCCGCATTCCTTTAAATCCCCGTTTATTGCTTTACAGCCATAAGTAAAACAATTTCCTAGTAAATTCAGTTTATCAGCGCGTTGGCCTGAATGAGCTGCACTTCCCAGTTTTTATACTCCCCGTGCGCTTTTATGAGCAATCCAAATTACACAATGTACCGAATATCTAATATTCAGAGTCCCCTTGTGGATTTGTAAAAAAAAAGTGCTTCTCAACTCCCAGAATTCCCTAGCCGGCATTGTTCTCTTGTAATCCCTTCCTCTGCAATCTCTCCGCTTTAGGGGGAAAGGGGAAGAAGAAGAAAAAAACCAAGCATGGCTGGCTGGGGAATTCTGGGGGTTGAAGTCCGTAGAGCAGGGATAGGCAACCTGGGCTCTTTTATGACTTGGGGACTTCAACTCCCAGAATTCCTGAGCCAGCCATGCTGAGGGGAAAGGGAGAGGTTTCCAAGCTGAGCCAGGCTGGCTCAGGAATTCTGGGAGTTGAAGTCCACGAGTCATGAGGGGGCCCTAGTTCCCCCATGCTGGCTCAGGAATTCTGGGAGTTGAAGTTCATAAGTCATGAAGGGGCCCTAGTTCCCCCATGCTGGCTCAGGAATTCTGGGAGTTGAAGTCCACGAGTCATAAAAGAGCCAAGGTTGCCTACCCCTGATCTATACCAAAACCAGGGGTGGGCAACTACAGTCCTGTGGACTTCAACTCCCAGAATTCCTGAGCCAGCATGGAGGAACTATGGCCCCTTCATGACTTGTGGACTTCAACTCCCAGAATTCCTGAGCCAGCATGGGGG
>NW_015390372.1:99791-102374 GCF_001527695.2 Protobothrops mucrosquamatus | reverse complement strand
TCCTCTCCTCCTCCTCCACCATCATTCCTTCTCCTCCTCCTGTCCTTTTCTCCTTTTCATCTTCCTTCTCCTCCTCTCCTCCTCCTCCACCATCATTCCTCCTCCTCCTCTCTCCTTTTCATCTTCCTTCTCCTCCTTCTCTATCTCCTTCTTTCTTCTCCTTCCTCCTCCTTTTCATTTTCCTTCTCCTCCTTTTCTATCTCCTTCCTCCTCCTCCTCCTCCTCCTCCTCCCTTCTCCTCCACCATCATTCCTCCTCCTCCTCTCTCCTTTTCATCTTCCTTCTCCTCCTTCTCTATCTCCTCCTTCTTCTTCTTCCTCCTCCTCCTCCTCCTCCTCCTCCTCCTCCTTCCTCCTCCTCCTCCTCCTCACCATCACCATTTCTCCTCCTCCACCCCCAGTTCTCCCTTCTCCCTGGGTGTGTGTGTGTGTGGCTGGCATTGCAGGGGACCCCAAGTCGGCTGGTGATGTTTGCTCTCCACGGAGCCCAGAAGGGAAACGAAGGGAACTCTGCGCTCACTCCGCCTCCCTCTCCCTTTTTGTCTCCTCTGCAGGATGAGGCCCCACCATGTCGTCCTGGTCGCTCTCTGCCTCCGGGCGCCCGGCCTGCTGCTCAGCACCTCCGGTGAGTGAGCCCCCCGAGTGGTACTACCGGCCTAGAGTCGGTAGTACAGGTAGGCTGTACAGGTAGCCCTCCACTTAACAACAGCTCATTTAGTGACCGTTCGAAGTGACGACGGCACTGGGGGAAAAAAGGGACCGACGACCGTTTTTCACACTTACGACCGTTGCAGCATTCCACGTGATCACGTGATCAAAATTCAGACGTGTGGCAACTGACTCATCGTTATGACGGTCGCAGAGTCTCCTGGGGTCCCACGATCCACTTTTGCGACCTTCCGACAAGCAAAGTCAAGGGGGAAGTCAGATTCGCTTAACGACCGTGTGACTAGCTTAACAACTGCAGCAGTTTGCTTAAAAACCGTGGCATGAAAAGTCGTAAAACGGGGCAAAACTCACTCAACGAATGTTTCACTTAGCAACCTAAATTTTGGACTCAGTTACAGTCGTACAGTCGAGGACTACCTCATTCAATTTTAATGATGATGATGATGATGATGATGGTGTTGCTGCTTCAAGGGTAGGACCAAGAGCAATTGGGTGCAATCCCAAAATAACCAGAACACCACTTGGACACCATCCTTGGTTGTTAAGTTAATCATTGCGGTCATTAAGTGAATTATGCGGTCGTTAAACGAATCCTGCTTCCCCTTTTTGACTTTGCTTGTTGGAAGCCAGCTCGGAAGCTCACAAAAGGTGACCACGTGCTGGTGGCCAAGCGCCCACATTTAGCTCACGTGGCCATGGGGATGCTGCCACGGTCGTAAGTGCGAGGACTAGGTGTTAGTCACTTTTCCCAGGACTCTCGTAATAGTCATTAAAGGGATGGTGGTAACTCAAGGACTGTGTGTAGTTTTGCCAGTTTTGAGCCAGAAAGCGGAAAAATCACCTGGTTTCCCACTTAGCGACTGCTTTGCTGATTGTGGTCGCTAAGCAAGGACTGCCTGTATTGAGAGGATGCTGCCTCTCACAAACTCCGCCCAAATTGCTCTCAATCCACTTTTTCATCCTGGGAAAAGCTTTGGGGGTTGCGGAGAAGAAATCTGTCGGAGAGTGATGCATAGAATCAAGATCACGAGAAGTATTAGTACCGCTTTATAAAGCCCTAGTGAGGCCACACCTGGAATCCTGCAGCCAATTTTGGTCACCATATCTACAAAAAAGATGTTGAGAGTTTGGGAAAAAATTCAGAGAAGAACAACTAAGATGATCCAAGGCCTGGAGACCAAAACATACGAAGAACGGCTGCGGGACTTGGGTCTGGCTAGTCTAAAGAAAAGAAGAAATAGGGGAGACATGATAGCACTTATTCCAGTATTTGAGGGGCTGCCACAAAGAAGAGGGGGTCAAATTATTCTCCAAAGCACCAAAAGACAAGACAAGAAACAATGGTTGGAAGCTGATCAAGGAGAGAAGCAACCTGGAATTAAGGAGAAACTTCCTGACAGTGAGGACAATCAACCAGTGGAACAGCTTGCCACCAGAAATCAACCAGTGGAACAGCTTGCCACCAGAAATCACTGGAGATTTTTAAAAAGAGACTGGACATTCACCTGTCTGAGACGGTGTAGGTTCTCCTGCTTGAGCAGGGGGCTGGACTAGAAGACCTCTAAGGTCCCTTCCAGCTGTATTCCTATTCTATTCTATTCCTATTCTATTCTATTCCTTATTCTATTCTATTCTATATTTTCTATTCTATTCTATTCTATTCTATTCTATTCTATTCTATTCTATTCTATTCTATTCTATTCATTCCATATTCTATTCTGTTCTGTTCTGTTCTGTTCTGTTCTATTTCTAGTCTATTCTAGTTCCATTATCTGCAGGGAGACCACAAGGTCTTCATCCCAATTTTGATTAAAGCCACTTTTCCTGGAAAAGCCGCCCCTGCCAACGACGGTCTTCTTTCTTGCTCAAAACTGCCTCTCTGCTTCCAGGAACTTCTGCATCTGCCGAAGTGAGC
>NW_015390372.1:95678-99396 GCF_001527695.2 Protobothrops mucrosquamatus | reverse complement strand
TTCTGTTCTGTTCTGTTCTGTTCTGTTCTATTTCTAGTCTATTCTAGTTCCATTATCTGCAGGGAGACCACAAGGTCTTCATCCCAATTTTGATTAAAGCCACTTTTCCTGGAAAAGCCGCCCCTGCCAACGACGGTCTTCTTTCTTGCTCAAAACTGCCTCTCTGCTTCCAGGAACTTCTGCATCTGCCGAAGTGAGCAAACCGAGCATCCTGTTTCACACGGCTGTCATGGCAACTCACACAGCATAACAGAGTCACAGAGCTGGAACGGAGGTCTTTTAGTCCACCCCCCTTGCTTGAGCAGGAGATCCTAGGCCAGTCTCTTCTTGGAAACCTCCAGTGATGGAGCCTCCACAACTTCTGGAGGCAACTTCCGTTCCACTGGTTCAGGGTGGGCAACCTTGGCTCTTTTATGACTTGTGGACTTCAACTCCCAGAATTCCTGAGCCAGCCATGCTGAGGGGAAAGGGAGAGGTTTCCAAGCTGAGCCATGCTGGCTCAGGAATTCTTGGAGTTGAAGTCCACCAGTCATGAAGGGGCCATAGTTCCCCCATGTTGGCTGATGAATTCTGGGAGTTGAAGTCCACGAGTCATGAGGGGGCCATAGTTCCCCCATGCTGGCTGAGGAATTCTGGGAAAGTCATGAGGGGGCCATAGTTCCCCCATGCTGGCTGAGGAATTCTGGGAGTTGAAGTCCACCAGTCATGAAGGGGCCATAGTTCCCCCATGCTGGCTGAGGAATTCTGGGAGTTGAAGTCCGCCAGTCATAAAAGAGCCCAGGTTGCCTACCCCTGCACTGGTTGATTGCTCTCACTGTCAGGAAATTCCTCCTTAGTTCCAGGTGGCTTCTCTCCTTGATTAGTTTCCATCCGTTGTTTCTTGTCTTCTGGTGCTTTGGAGAATAGGTGGACCCACTCTTCTTTGTGGCAACCCCTCAGATATTGGAAGACTACTATCATGTCATCCCTAGTCCTTCTTTTCACGAGAATATAGAATAACAGAGTTGGAAGGGACCTTGGAGGTCTTCTAGTCCAACCCCCTGCTTGAGCAGGAGACCAGGCCTACACCATTTCAGACAAATGGCTGTCCAGTCTCTTCTTAAAAACCTCCAGTGATGGAGCATCTGAAGGCAACTTCCGTTCCACTGGTTAATTATTCTCATTCTCGGGAAATTTCTCTTTCATTCCAGGTTGCTTCTCTCCTTGGTTAGTTTCTTGTCTCCCCTTCTGGTGCTTTGTAAAATAAATTAACCCCCTCTTTTCTGTGGCAGCCCCCCCCCCCAAATATTAGAAGGCTGCTATCATGTCCCTCCTGGTTCTTCTTTTCATTAAACTAGACATACCCAATTCTGCAATGGTTCTTTGTATGTTTTAGCCTCCAGTTCCCTAATCATCTCAGTTGCTTTATGATAGTCTTGGGAAACTTCAAACCGTGCCAGCTGGGGAATTCTGGGAGTTGAAGCCCACCCCTCTTTAAAGTTGCTGAGGCAGAGAAACAGGGATCTGAACCGTTGCCCAGGATATAATGCAAGGAAGACATGTTCCCGAAGCGACTGGAAGCTGCGAGGAAATTTAATTTATCTAATTGGAAAATGGTCAGGAATCTCTCTAGCACTACCGTAGATTTTGGCTCCCGAAGAGAATTTTTCTTTGAAGCTGATAGAGGGGAGATTAAAAAGGGGAAAGCAAAAAGCTGATAAAGAGGAGATTAAAGGGGAAACGGAAAGATATATGGATACCATCGTGCCTGGAGAATTGTAAAAAAGGTTGCTGTGGAATCCAGGAGCACAGAAGGACAATTAGCGAGCTGTCGTTAAGGGGGAGCAGAAGGCTGGCTTTTGGGAAATGGGAGGGTTGCCCAAAGGGGCCGTGCCAAGAGAGCCCATCTTGCACTCCTCTTAATGAGCCTGCTGCAATCATCTCTCTCCCCTCGGCTTGCAACTCAGAGAGAAGGGCGAGTGAAAGGGGCTGAGATGTACGGATATTGTAGTTCAAATTTCATTTGACTCCACATGATTTAACGGACTGGAATAGAATAGAATAGAATAGAATAGAATAGAATAGAATAGAATAGAATAGAATAGAATAGAATAGAATAGAATAGAATAGAATAGAATAGGAGAAATTAGAATAGAATAGAATAGAATAGAATAGAATAGAATAGAATAGAATAGAATAGAATAGAATAGAACAGGAGAAATTAGAATAGAATAGAATAGAATATAAAATAAGAATAGAATAGAATAGAATAGAATAGAATAGAAAATTAGAATAGAATAGAATAGAATAGAATGTAGAAGGTAAAATGTAAAATGTAGAATGTAGAATGTAGAATAGAATAGAATAGAATAGAAAATAGAATATAGAATAGAATATATAATATAGAATAAAATGTAGAATGTAGAATGTAGAATAGAATAGAGTAGAGTAGAGTAGAGTAGAAAATAGAATAGAATATAGAATAGAATGTAGAATAGAATAGAATAGAATCAGAGTTGGAAGGGACCTTGGAGGTCATCTAGTCCAACCCCCTGCTCAGGCAAGAAACCCTATACCATTTCGGACAAATGGCTGTCCAGTCTCATCTCCATAGACAGAAGGAAGGAAGGAGAGATAGGAACAAGGCATGGAAGAAGGAAAGGAAGGAAGGAAGTAGAAGGAAAAAGGGAATGAGAGAGGGAGGGAGGGATGAAGGAAGGAGAGGGAGGGAGGGAGGAAGGAAGGAAGGAAGGAAGGAAAGTCCAGTTGCCTCATGAAAAAGCACCTTTGGGATAACTAGGACCTTTGTGACGGAGAATCTCCATTGACAATTTTCCACAAACGGACTTCAGTTCCCATAATGCCCCAGCCTGCAGGATCTTTGTGAGAATTCTGGGAATGGATCCGCCTCTCTGGAACCAGGAAGGAGCAGGGGTCTGAAGCAAATGACCGGCATTTAAATCCTCTCTTTTTGGGGGGGTCTTGGGGGGCCTGTTCCAGAGCGCTGCGACGACTGGGGGGTGGACACCATGAAGCACAAGCCGGTCTACAGCGGGGAGCCGGCCAAGATCAAGTGCCCGCTCTTTGTGGCTTTTGTGAAGTACAACTACAGCACGGCCCACGCGGCCGGCCTGACCCTCATCTGGTACTGGATCGGGCTGGGCCAGGACCTGGAGGAGCCCATCAACTTCCGCCATCCCGACAACCACATCAGCAAGGAGAAGGACATGCTGTGGTTCCGCCCGGCGCTGCTGAACGACACGGGGAACTACACCTGCATGCTCAGGTACCCTGGACGAGCCCCCCCTCTCGGGCTTGCTGGGGGGCGGTGGGCGGGGGTCTGCTCCCCACAGTGGCTTCCAGGCAATTGCTCAATGGAGGAGAATAGTTGCAGGTCAAGATGGAAATGGGGGGGGTCCTTGGGGCTCTCTGAGCTGGGCGGCTTTCTAGTTTCATGACCCCAACATCATCATCAGTGTTATGAGGAGGTGGGTTTCCAAGGGGGGGGGAGGAAGAGGAGGAGGAGGAGGAGGAGGAGGAGGAGGAGGAGGAGAAAGGGGGAGGACTGTGGGGTCCTGGGTGTTCTCTGAGCTTGGTGGTTTTCTTGCAGACGTTTCATGACCCAGCTAGGGAACATCATCAGTGCTAGAAGGGGGGGGGAGAAGGAGGAGGAGGAGGAGAGAGAGAGAGAGAGAGAGAGAGAGAGAGAGAGAGAGAGAGAAAGAAAGAAAAGAAAGAA
>NW_015390372.1:79229-95634 GCF_001527695.2 Protobothrops mucrosquamatus | reverse complement strand
AAAGAAAGAAAGAAAGAAAGAAAGAAAGAAAGAAAGAAAGAAAGAAAGAAAGAAAGAAAGAAAGAAAGAAAGAAAAAGGATTGGGCGGTCCTGGGTGCTCTCTGAGCTGGGTGGTTTTCTTGCAGACGTTTCATGACCCAGCTAGGTAACGTCATCAGTGCTAGAAGGGAGGGGGGGCTTGCGGAGAGGAGGAGGAAGAGGAGGAGGAGAAGAAGAGAAAGAAAAGAAAAGGAAGGAAGGAAGGAAGGAAGGAAGGAAGGAAGGACTGTGGGGTCCTTGTTGCTCTCTGAGCTGGGTGGTTTTCTTGCAGACATTTCATGACCCAACTTGGTAACATCATCAGTGTTATGAGGAAGTAGGTTTCCAAGTGGGGGGCAGGAGGAAGAGGAGAGAGGGGGGAGGAGGAGGAGAGTTTTGGGGTCCTGAGTGGTCTCTGAACTTGGCTGTTTCCTTGCAGACGTTTCATGACCCAGCTAGGGAACACCATCAGTGCTAGAAGGAAAATAGGTTTGGGGGGAGGAGGAGGAGGAGGAGGAGGAGGACGACGACTGTGGGGTCCTTGGTGCTCTCTGAGCTGGGTGGGTTTTATAAGCAGAGACAATGCAAAGGGGAGTCAAACCGGTTTAGAAAGGGAGCGAAAGGGGTGATGGCCAGAGTCTCCAACACAGCAGAAAGAAGGAGAAATCCAAGACAGGATACGTCGCCAGGGAGTGAACCGTTGTGAGGAAACAGCTGGAAGGAATATTTATATGGAAATGAATAGTCAAAGAGTGGAATTGAAATGAATGCAATAAATTTGAGTGCCCAGGAAAAAAACACACACATTGATTAAAAGGAAGTCATAAAGGCGGCGAGAAGATTGAAAGAAATACTGCACGTTAGATGGTGGAATGGAGTAAATAATAAAATGGGGAGGGGGGTGGCTTATTGGGAGGGGCTGCGTGATTTATTTAAGGCTGTGTCTGTGCCACCACGATGGGAAGCGTCCTAGGTGTAACATTCCTCGGTTGGAACGATGGGAAATTTGGGATTTGATTGCAGATGCCAACAAGTCTAGAAGAAGGGGGGGGGGGGGGTGTGGAAGCAGACCTGAAAATGAACTGCCAATGATTTGACACCAAGCAGAGTTGGAAGGGACCTTAGAGGTCTTCTAGTCCAGCCCCCTGCTCAAACAGGAGAACCTATTCCATTGTGGACGATTGGTTGTCCAATCTCTTCTTGAAAACCACCAGTGATGGAGCATCCCACAATTTCTGGAGGCAAGGAGTTCCACTGGTTAATTGTCCTCCCTGTCAGGAAGTTTCTCCTTAGTTCCAGGTTGGATCCCCCTCTGACGTAACCCCTAGAATTCCCCAGCCAACATGTTTTAAGATGGCTGAATCCTATGGGCTAGAAGGGACCTTGGAGGTCTTCTAGTCCAACCCCCTGCTCAAGCAGAAGACCGTATTCCATCCCAGTCAAATGGCTGTCCAGTCTCTTCTTAAAAGCCTCCAGAGATGGAGCACCTACAACTTTTTGAGGCAAGCACTGATGCATTGTTCTTGACTCCATTTGGCTTGAAGAATAGAATAACAGAGTTGGAAGGGACCTTGGAGGTCATCTAGTCCAACCCCCTGCTCAAGCAGGAGATCTTATATACCATCCCAGTCAGATGACTTTTCTTTAAAAAAAAAAAACCTCCAGGGATGGAGCACCCACAACTTCTGGAGGCAAGGAGTTCCACTGGTTAATTGTTCTTCCCTGTTAGGAAATTCCTCCTTAGTTCCAAGTTGCTTCTCTCCTTGATGAGTTTCCATCCGTGGCTTCTCGTCCTGCCCTTCAGGGGCTTTGAAAAATAAATTGACACCCCCCCTCTTCTTTGTGGCAGCCCCTCAAAATATTGGAAGGCTGCTATGCTGTGTCCCCCCCCCCCCCAATCCTTCTTTTCATTAAACTAGACATTAAAGTAGACCCAATTCCTGCAACCGTTCTTTATTAACCGTTCAAGGCTGTGTGATGTCCCCTTTTTTTGGATAAAATGTAAGGAATGCTTGTGAATGGGTCATTATTTATGTATGTATGTATGTATGTATTTATTTATTTATTTATTCATTCATTCATTCATTCATTTATTCATTTCATTTCATTCATTTATTCATTCATTCATTTATACATTCATTCATTCATTCATTCATTCATTTATACATTCATTTATTTATTTATTCATTCATCCATCCATTCATCCATCCATCCATTCATTCATTCATGCATCCATTTATTTATTTATTTATTTATTCATTCATTCATTCATTCATTCATTCATTCATTCATTCATTCATTCAGTTTGTAAGCTATCCATTGCCCTGGCGTGAGGGATATTGGGAGGCTTATAGTGTAATCCAGGAAATGTAAAATGTAAGAGGAATGCTTGTGAATGGGTTATTATGTATTTATTTATTTATTCATTCATTTATTCATTCATTATTCATTCATTCATTCATTCATTCATTCATCCATCCATCCATCCATCCATCCATCTATTCATTTATTCATTCATTCATGCATCCATTTATTCATTCATTCATTCATTCATTCAGTTTGTAAGCCATCCATTGCCCTGGCGTGAGGGATATTGGGAGGCTTATAGTGTAATCCAGGAAGTCCTCTACTTACGACAGTTCGTTTAGTGACCGTTTAGTGACCGTTACTATGCAGATCACGTGAGCCCCTGGGACAGGGAAATTTCTGTTGCTAAGCAAGGCAGTTCTTAAGTGAGTCGCGTCCTTTTGGGGACTTTCCTCCCACGGTCGTTAAGCAAATCGCCGCAGCGGTTAACTGAATCATGCGGTCGTTAAGCGAATCCAGCTTCGCCCCCCTCCATTGACTTCGCTTGTCAGAAGCTCGCCACAGGGGATCACGTGACTCCAGGCCGCCGCCGCCGTCCTAAATTAGATGCCAATTTTGCCAAGCATCCGAATTTTTGATCGGGTGGACTGCAGGAGCGCTGCGACGGTCGTAAGAGCGAGGACTGGCCGTAAATCACTTCTGCCGTGACTTCGAAACGGTCACTGAACGAATTTGCCGTACGTTGAGGAGCCCCTGTCGTGCGGAGGGAGAGAAAGGGAGATAAAGGGAGCGAGGGGGTGCCGGTTGAAGTTTAAATCCGTTCCTGGCTTCGTTTTCTTCGTCCCTGCGTTAAATTTGGTGGGCTTCCTATTTCCCGTCCTTTTCTCTCACCCGGTAGAAGGGGGGTCTCACTTTGAAAGGGACTAACGTGCGTTGATGTGTGGGTGGGTGTTTGTCAGTCTGCCCCCCCCCTCCAAAACGTAGCATCTTGTAAACCCCTTTCTGCTCGTTTCCCTCGGCGGGTTCTTGTGGCCTGGAGTTCCGCAGGCTTCCCAGGGTGCTATTTTGCAGTCTTCCACTTGGCCTGGAACTGTTACCATCGTGTCTCTTTGGCCTTTGGGGGGGTGTCTTCCCTTTTCCTCGCAGGAACGCCAGCTACTGCAGCAAAATCGCCGTCCCCCTGGAGGTGGTCAGCAAAGACCCCGGCTCCTGCCTCAGCCAAGCGGTCAAGCCGGAAGTGGTGCTCATGTACTTCGACACGGTCAAGCAGAACCTCACCTGCCCGGAGTTGGGGAGCTTCCTTCCGGCCGGCCTTGAGCCCCAGGTCCGCTGGTACAAGGTGAGTGGACAGGACTCCGGTGGTCCCGGCAGGACTTTGGCGTGGGAGGGGTCCATCACCCCCATCAGCCACCTGGGGGGCAGCGTGTGCAAGATGGAGGGAGGGGTGTAGAGATGGGAAGGGCTGGGGGGGGGAAAAACTGGAAAAATTGGGGGGGGAAACAGGTATTTTTCCCATTTTTTTTTTCAAACAGCTTTGGAAAGCTGTAGAGATGGGAAGGGCTGGGGAAAAAAAAACCTGGAAAAATTGGGGGGAAAAAACAGACATCCCCAATTCCAGCAACCGTTCCTTATAATATTTTAGCCTCCAGTCCCCTGATCCTCTTTGTTGCTCTTCTCTGGACTCTTTCTAGAGTCTCAGCGTCTTTTTTACATCCTGGTGACCAAAACTGGATGCCGTATTCCAGGTGTGGCCTTACCAAGGCCTTGTAAAGTGGTATCAACTCTTCACGTGATCTTGATTCTCTCCCTCTGTTAATGCAGCCCAGCACTTTGTTGGCTTTTTTGGGCAGCTGCAGCACACGGCTGGCTCCTGTTTAAGGGATCGTCCACTAGGACTCTGAGATCCCTCTCACAGTTACTACTATTGAGCAAGGTACCCCCTATACTATAGAATAGAATAGAATAGAATAGAATAGAATAGAATAGAATAGAATAGAATAGAATAGAATAGAATAGAATAGAATAGAATAGAATAGGAATTCTGGGAGTTGAAGTCCACAAGTCTTAAAGTGGCCAAGTTTGAGCACCCCTGGTATAGGGTCTCCTGCCTGAGCAGGGGGTTGGACTAGAAGACCTCCAAGGTCCCTTCCAACTCTTAGAGCGACTTATGTTATTAGGACTCCGAGATCCCTCTCACAGTTGCTACTATTGAGCAAGGGACCCCCTAAACTATACCTGTACATTTGGTTTTTCTGGCCTAAATGTAGACCCTTACTTGTTTTAATTCAGGGGTCTTCAAACTTGGCCCTTTTATGACTTGTGGACTTCAACTCCCAGAATTCCTCAGCCAGCCATGCCTGGGCTGTTGTTTTTTTCCTCCTACTAAAGCGGAGAGATTGCAGAGGAAGGGATTACAAGAGAGTAAACTAATGCTTGGTGGTGAATTCTGGGAGTTGAAGTCCACAAGTCATAAAAGGGCCAAGTTTTGAAGACCCCTGTTTTAATTCTAAGTGCTGGAGACTTTTGTAAGCCTTCGTGGGTCTTCTTTTTTTTTTTTTTATTGAAAATTTTTAAAAGTTTTACAATATAACTCCCCACCTCCCTCAAACCCTGCCCTTCCCCACCGCCCTCCCTCCCCCCCCGACTTCCCAGAGCTACACACAGGGTTTACAATACGTGATGACCCGATGTCTGGAGGCCGTGAGGGTCTGGATGGGGAGGAACAGACTCAGGCTCAACCCATCCAAGACCGAGTGGCTGTGGCTACTGGCGCCTCGGCATAGTCAGCTGATTCCATCGCTGACTATAGGGGGCGAAACATTGGCTCCCTCGGATCGGGTACGCAACTTGGGTGTCCTCCTGGATCCACGGCTGACACTGGATGATCAGTTGGCGGCCGTGACCAGGGGGGCGTTTTATCAGGTTCGTCTGATTCACCAGTTGCGACCTTTTCTGGACCGGGACGCCNAAGACTTGGTTATTCCAGCTTGCAGGACTGGCCTAGGGCAATTTTTAGAGGGGGTTTTAATTATATTTTAATTAGACTATATTTAAATATTTCCTTTTAATTAATTTTAATCTTGTAATTGTCATTTGTGTATTTTTAATCGATTGTCAGCCGCCCTGAGTCCGCAAGGAGAAGGGCGGGATATAAATTTAATAAATAAATAAATAAATAAATAATTATACTCTGTCTTAAATTATATTATCCTTAAGTTAACAATTCTATAACTTCCTTTAGCTCTCTCCTAAACTAACATATTAAACATCATTATTACTAATTATTTAATTTTAATAAAATATACTACATTAACAATCTCAAATTTACTCAAAAACCAAATGAAACTTTTTAGTTCCATATTTATTCTCAATATAATCTATCCATCTTCTCCAAACCAATATATATCTTTCTTGTGAGTAAGCCTTCGTGGGTCTTCTGAGCCATCTCATGTCCAGTGGGGTGGGGTGGGGGGCTCAGGGCTCATCCAACACTAACTTTCTGTTAACCTAAGGTCACTTCCTGCCTCTGACACCCCCCCCTCCCCACTTCATTTCCACCAGTTGCAGCGGTGGGACTTGGCCCCTGCCATTGGTTCCTAGAGCCGGTCCCCAAACGAGAGATATTCTCCAGGACTTTCAGAGGTTGCCGATTTTATTGATTGATTGATTGATTGACAGACTCGCTGGGCTTAAATGCCAACACGGTCACGCCTGGCTCTGCAGCAATTAGTCCAAAAGGATAATAAGATTAGAAAGTGAGGCGTCCAGCTGTCACGGTGATGTTCCCCATGGGGAGAGAGTTGAACAATCCTTGAGCTGCCTAAAACAGCAGCTTTTGGGGCGGGGGGGGGGCTTGATGACCAGGCTGGGGGTCCCTTCTCGATCTCAGGGTCCAGAGAAGGGGGGACAATGATAGAGAAAGCCTAGGATATGTAGTCCTTGACTTAACGACTATTTATTTAGCAATCGTTCAAAGTTATAACAGCATTGGTGGGGGGGAATAAAAGGATGTAAGAGCAGTCCTGGGACTTAGGAGTGTCAAAGCAACCCCTAAAATTGTGTTTTCAAAATTGAGGCGTTTGGCAAAACTGGCGTGCATTGATAATGGTTGCAGCATCAGATGATTTCCACCGGTGGCTTTCCTAGCTGGCTTCCGACAAGCCAAGTCAAGGTGGGCAGAGGGGTTCACTTCACGATCCCACAGATTGTGAGAGGGACCTTGGAGTCCCGGTGGACGATCGCTTGACCATGAGCCAGCCGTGTGCAGCAGCAGCAGCAGCCAAAAAAGCTAACACAATCCTGGGTTGTACAAACAGAGGCATAGAATCAAGATCACGAGAAGTATTAGTACCGCTTTATAAAACCTTAGTGAGGCCACACCTGGAATACCGCAGCCAGTTTTGTTCACCATATCACAAAAAAGATGTGGAGAGTTTGGAAAAAATTCAGAGAAGAGCAACTAAGAGGATCCAAGGCCTGGAGGCTAAAACATACGAAGAATGGCTACGGGACTTGGGTCTGGCTAGTCTAAAGGAAAGAAGAAACAGGGTAGACATGATAGCAGTATTCCAGTATCTGAGGGGCTGCCCAAAAGAAGAGGGGGTCAGATTATTCTCCAAAGCACCAGAGGGAAGGACGAGAAACAATGGTTGGAAACAGATCAAGGAGAGAAGCAACCTGGAATTAAGGAGAAAATTCCTAACGGTGAGGACAATCAACCAGTGGAACAGCTTGCCACCAGAAATCATGGGCGCTTCATCACTGGAAATTTTTAAGAAGAGACTAGACATTCACTTGTCTGAGATGGTATAGGTTCTCTTGCTTGAGCAGGGGGCTGGGCTAGAAGACCTCCAAGGTCCCTTCCAGCTCTATTCCTATTCTATTCTATTCTATTCTATTCTATTCTATTCTATTCTATTCTATTCTATTCCTTATTCTATTCTATTCTATATTCTATTCTATTCTATTCTATTCTATTCCATATTTTCTATTCTATTCTATTCTATTCTATTCCATATTTTCTATTCTATTCTATTCTATTCTATTCTATTCTATTCTATTCTATTCTATTCTATTCTATTCTATTCTATTCCACATTTTCTATTCTATTCTATTCTATTCTATTCTATTCTATTCTGTTCTGTTCTATTCTATTCTATTCTATTCTATTCTATTCTATTCTATTCTATTCGTTCAGTGGGTCGGTGTGGAAAGCTGTTTATCTTTGGATCCAGTCCCTACTGTCCTCCCAGGAGACGGATTACCTCGTTAGGCTGAAGGGCATCGTCCATTAAAATTCAAATCTCCGCCATCTATTAGCCCAACGCAACTAAATCCCCGCTGGAAATAAATTTCCAGATGACAGCTCGTTTATCCCGCTAATAAAACTCTTATCAGGAGTGGCGTAAAGCCTCTGTCTCCAAGGGCCCCCCAGAGACGGAGGAGGATGTGAGGGGCAGCGCTAGCCGGTCACCGGTGGACAGCATCAAGGACAGCATCGATCTAAGGGGCTGCCCCAGAGAAAGGGGGTGTGGGGGGCCCGCCTATTCTCCAAAGCAACTCAAGGCAGGACGGATGGAAACTCATCAAGGAGAGAAGCAACCTGGAACTAAGGAGGAATTTCCTGACAGGGAGGACAATTAACCAGTGGAACTGCTTGCCACCAGAAGTTGTGGGTGCTCTGACACTGGACGTTTTCAAGAAGAGGCTGGACAGCCGCTTGTCTGGAGTGGTTTAGGGTCTCCTGCTTGAGCAGGGGGTTGGACTAGAAGGCCTCCGAGGTCCCTTTCAGCTTTATTCTGATTATTTCTTTTTAATGAAAAGAAGGATTTGGGGTGACATAGCAGTTATTCCAGTATTTGAGGGGCTGCCCCAAAGAAGAGGGAGTCAAGCTATTCTCCAAAGCGCCTGAAGGCAGGACAAGAAGCAACGGATGGAAACTCATCAAGGAGAGAAGCAACCTGGAACTAAGGAGGGATTTCCTGACAGAGAGGACAATTAACCAGTGGAACTGCTTGCCACCAGAAGTTGTGGGTGCTCTGACACTGGAGGTTTTCAAGAAGAGACTGGACAGCCACTTGTCTGGAGTGGTCTAGGGCAGGGGTAGGCAACCTTGGCTCTTTTATGACTCGTGGACTTCAACTCCCAGAATTCCTAAGCCAACCATGCTGAGGGGAAAGGGAGAGGTTTCCAACCTGAGCCAGGCTGGCTGAGGAATTCTGGGAGTTGAAGTCCATGAGTCATGAAGGAGCCATAGTTCCCCCACGCTGGCTGAGGAATTCTGGGAGTTGAAGTCCGCGAGTCATGAAGGGGCCATAGTTCCCCCATGCTGGCTCAGGAATTCTGGGAGTTGAAGTCCGCGAGTCATAAAAGAGCCAAGGTTGCCTACCCCTGGGCTGGGGTCTCCTGCTTGAGCAGGGGGTGGGACACTACAACTGTCACAAGTACATGCCAGTTGCCAAGTTTAACGACCATTGCGGCATTCCCATAGTCACGTGATCAAAATTCGGATGCTTGGCCACCGATTCATATTTACGACGGTCGCAGCGTCCCCGGGGTCACCTGATCCCTTTTGGGCCCTTCTGACAAGTCAGTGAGGAAACCAAGTTCACTTAACAGCTGTGTAGCTAACTTCAGAACCCCAGTGATTCACTTAACACAAAAGGTTGTAAAATGGAGTAAAACTCACTGAACATCTGGCTTGCTTAGCAATGGATATTCCAGGCTCTGCTGTGGTTGCCGTAAGTTGAGGACTCCCTGTATTCTGTTGTTACAGAGTTGTGTAGTTGCTTGAATCTGGAGGCCCGACTTAGTTTCGCGCCTCCTGCTAGCCGACATGAAACCGATCAGGGTTTAATCAGAATATAAGCTTCTTCTTTCGTGGGAACGCTGCCGTTCAGTCTTTACCTATCCTGCTTCATCTGATATATCAGTTGCTTCGGGTTTTTTTATTTTTATTTTTTATTAATTTTCTAATATATTTGAAAAGCAACGTGGCAGCCGAGTACAACAATTCCATTACATTTAAATCTCATCAACACAAATCTCGAAATATTACGACCGCTAATTCCCTCTCTTTCCCCTGTAATACGGTATATACTGTCTCATATTCAAACCAACACAATTCTTATTCTATCAATCAAACAGAAGATAACTCTCCAGCATTCGTCAATAATCTTCAGTTTGTACATATCTTAATTAATTTAACATTCCATCTTTTAGACCAGGGGTAGTCAACCTTGGCTCTTTTATGAGAATTCCTGAGCCAGCATGGGGGAAACTTTGGCCCCTTCATGATTCGTGGACTTCAACTCCCTTCATGATTCGTGGACTTCAACTCCCAGAATTCCTGAGCCAGCATGAGGGAACTATGGCCCCTTCATGACTCATGGACTTCAACTCCCAGAATTCCTGAGGCGGCATGGCTCAGCTTGGAAACCTCTCCCTGTCCCCTCAGCATGGCTGGCTCAGGAATTCTGGGAGTTGAAGTCCACGAGTCATAAAAGAGCCAAGGTTGACTACCCCTGTTTTAGACAGCCAATGTCCTAATATTTTTTTTTTTAATTTATTAATTTTCCATTCAGATTTTAAATTTAACATTTAATCATTTTCATTTCCCAATTTTCAATGACCCCCAATGTCTACCACGGTTCCCCCACAGTCTAAAGTTCCAGATACACCCCTGATGTATACAGGATTCTCACCGTCTGCCTCAACCAATTCATAATACGAAGTCATATTCTTGTTTTTCTAGTAATTCTCCAGTATCTTAGAATCTCAAATTTAATAGCCAGGATTTCTTTTATTTCCACACTTAGTATTTATATTATTGTGTGTGTTTGCAATCCTCTCTCTGTTCCAGGAGTGCCATCTCATGAAATACGACTATCCTGATCGGATCCCCAATGGCGTCAACCTCACTTTTGCCATTGTCTACGAAGTATACGAGGGCGAGTACACCTGCGTGGCGAGTTACCGGGAGAACAGTCGGGATTTTACTCTGACGCGGACGATGAGAGTCAAGGTGGTAGGTAAGGAGAAGGGTAGGACAGGAGTTTTTCAAACCTGGGCACTTTTAAGACTTGTGGACGTCCATTTCTCCTGGGAATACTTTAAAAAGAAATTTGAGAAGAAAATAAGATATCTGATTTTACATAATACTAACTGCGGCAAGAATTGCATTCGCGCAATATTGGAAGGAACGCAATTGACCACCAGAAGGGTTGATTATTCAGAAAATTTATGAATGTGCTGAGATGGACAAACTCAGCTTAGAATTAAAAGAAAAAGATGGTTCGGAATTTTATGTGGTTTGGGAAAATTGGTATATTTTGGATAGACAATAGAAACAAAAATTGGAAATATACATAAGGTTATTGTGCAAATTAGGTTATTGTGGGTTAGATTGAATGTACATAGTGCAGTGTTTCTTAACCTTGACAATTTTAAGGCATGTGGACTTCAACTCCCAGAATTCCACAGCCAGCATTGCTGGCTATGGAATTCTGGGAGTTGAAGTCCACACGCCTTAAAATTGTCAAGGTTGAGAAACACTGACATAGTGTATATATTGCATAGAATGTAGATCCATAGTATATAAAAATGACATAGTCTGCTGAATATGTACTGTATAAAGGAAAAAGTTAATAAAAATAAAAAAGATTAAAAGACTTTTGGGTGTCAATTCTCAGAATTCCTGGACAGCAATGCATTCTTTTTTGATGTGTATCCTCAATGTGGCCTTATTCTCTTGCAATCCCTTCCTCTGCAATCTCTCTCCGTTCTAGCAGATGGGAGGGAAAAAAAAAATCAGGCTAGGGAATTCTGGGAGTTGAAGTCCACCCATCCTCAAGAAGCTCAGACTGGAGACACCTGATCCAGGAGAAAGGCAAGGGGGGGGTGAGGTGGAGGTGGGGGTGAGGGGGCCACTGCTTAAGGCTCAGCCTTGCTCCAGGTCAGCATCAGCTTCTCTCCAGCCCGAGAGTGACAGGCTGGGGTTCCCATAATTTGACCGTCAGAAGCAAATAACTAAATGACAGAGTTGTAAGGGACCTTGGAGGTCATCTAGTCCAACCCCCTGCTCAGGCAAGGAAACCCTATACCATTTCAGACAAATGGCTGTCCAGTCTCTTAAAATCCTCCAGTGTTGGAGCCTTCACAGCTTCTGGAGGCAGGTTCTTGGTCTCCCACCTTTAATTTTTATCCATTTATTAATTTTTTTATGACGCCCATCCCCCTTATAATGCGACTCTGGGAAGTTTTAAATGTCCCTCCCGGCACAATTGTTTGTTTATTCTTATTCTGCCTTTGGGTTGGGCTAGAAGACCTCCAAGGTCCCTTCCAGCCCTAGGATTTTATGATCTTGGGCAGCAGGTTGACCTCCAAGGTCCCTTCCAGCCCTAGTATTCCATGATCTTGGGCAGCAGGTTTGACTGGAAGACCTCCAAGGTCCCTTCCAGCCCTAGGATTCTATGATCTTGGGCAGCTGGTTGACCTCCTAGGTCCCTTCCAGCCCTAAGATTCTATGATTCCATGATCTTGGGCAGCAGGTTTGACTGGAAGACCTCCAAGGTCCCTTCCAACGCTGTTATTCTGCTATTCATGCTTCAGGCAGGACTAGAACTCATGACCCCCCCTGCCTTCTCAACGGGTGCTTTAAGTACTAGGATAAGAAAACTCTTTGCCTCTTATTGGCTGACGCGGGTGGGGAAACTGGGACCCATAAGCCAGGATCTCGAACGATCACCGATGCTTTGAACCTTGTTGAAAGCATGACAACAGCTGTTGTGTTTTCCTGGGTGTGCAATTTGCCTGCTGGCAAGTTGTGTTCTAACGGGTGGAATGGTTTGCAAAGATGCTTTGCTTTGTGTTGCATTTGAGGAGAGAGGGGAGGTGTTGGACATCACATCTGGGCACAGAAATTAAACTTCCTCTTATCTGGGCAAAGCAGACAGGGTCAGGAACATGGGCCGTGTTATCCTGACGGTTGTAGACCACTTTTTTTTTTTTTGGCGGAAACACAAATCAACTGTGAGTCACCCGAGGCACACCCAGTAAAACCTCCTCTGCTTTCAAATCCCGACTTGATTTGGTTTGAGCTATGCCTTTGTTGCCAGCCTCCCTGCCCACTTCCCCATCCTGATGCCCTCCGGCTCCCTTCACATCTGGCGCCTCCCAGCTGGCAGAAGAGTTGCTTGTGTCTGGGGGTGTCGTGGCAACTTTGCCTCCTCGGTTGCTAAGCTGCCCTGCAGAAATATTTAGCACCAGGCAGTTGAAAAATCTCAGCCCGGATGCGCCAATCCAGCCCCCTTGAAGGGATGCTTACAAAACAGGATTTTTTTTTTATATATCTATATTATTTTTATAACCGCATGAATTAGAGAGGCGTCTGTCGGAGACATTCGCACACGCGTTCCCTGACTTCATCGACATTATTTTCCCTCTCATCTCTTTGGTAACGGTTCTCCCCTCTCTTCTTCAAGGCCATCCTCTCCCTTCTCTGCCCGTTGGGTGCCAAGGAGCCAATAAAAGAACTGGCAGCCTTGGGAAACTTGACGTCTGGCGTTCCACCGAGGTCCCTGCTTTGGTTTTTCTGCAAGCCTGTTTAGTGGGCTCCCCGTAGTAGCAAAGATGCACAGCCTGCAGCAACCTCGGGGTCCCCGTAGTAGCAAAGATGCACAGCCTGCAGCAACCTCGGGGTCCCGTAGTAGCAAAGATGCACAGCCTGCAGCAACCTCGGGGTATATTTGGACAGTTCTTATCCTTTTTGGATTGCAGTTGTGTAGGGTGGCTGGTGTTGAGAACGTGCTGAGGCAGCAAAGTCTAGTGGTAGGAGAACGTGGCTGGATGTGGTCCTTCACTTGAGCTCAACTCAAGTGTAGGGTTTTTGACCTGCCCAGTGACTAGAATTCCTGGAGTTCAGCCTAAAACTATGGATGCCCCCAGGAAACAGTGAACGGAGACACGGAAAGATGTGTATCCCATCTTTTAACTCATCCAGTACCCAGATGTGTTCAACCGCTGGATCTAAAGCAGTGTTTCTCAAGATTGGCTGCTTGAAGATGGGTGGACCTCCACTCTTAGAATTCCCCCAGTAAGCCACGCCAGATTTTTCCCCTCCTATTCCCCTAGAGCGGAGAGACTGCAGAGGAAGGGATGACAAGAGAGTAAGCAGGCCACAATGGGGATACACATCAACAGGAATGCAGGGAATTATGGGAATTGCACACAGGTTGGCTTGGGGACTCTGGGTGATGAAGTTCACACATGCTGGCTGAGGGAGTCTGGCAGTTGAAGTCCACCGATCTTAAGCTGCTACGCTTGAGAGAAATACTGTCCTAAAGATTAAAATAGAGAAGGCCCCAAAGAAATTGGGGAGATGGGGAGGGTTAGGGTTAGGGCTCCAGACAGATGTTGAGGATGAGAGGCAATGCAGTCCAGGGAAGAGAGAAAGAGAGAGAAACAGTTGGAGGTATGAAAGAGAAGAAATAGCCAAGAGGAGAAGGAGAAGCAGAAGAGGTGGTAGCAGAGAAGAAGGAATGCAGAGCACCTGGGAAAAAAACCCAACTCCTAGAGCAGAGAGACTGCAGAGGAAGGGATGACAAGAGAATAAGCAAGCCACAATGAGCTTACATATCAAAAGGAACACATGACTGCCAGGGGATTCTGGGAAGTGAAGTCTACCCTTCCTCAAGCTGCCAAGGTTGAGAAACGCTGACTGAACAGATAACGGAAGCTACAGAACGAAATGAATTCCGCACACCTCTTTTGTTGACTTTATTTATTTTTTAAACTCATTTTCTAGGATCACTGGAAAAATCAACGCCCCCCGTGATCATCTTCCCAACAAAGCGGATCGTCTATCAACTCAAGCCAGGTAATGGTCCACCTGTTCATCAGATCCAAGTTCAATTCAATTTCAACTCAGGATAGAGCTGGAAGGGACCTTGGAGGTCTTCTAGTCCAACCCCCTGCTCAAGCAGGAGATCCTATGCCATTTCCTAGCTCTCCAGGTCAGCCTCCGCCTTATAAAGCTGGATTGCAAGGGGGGGGGGAGGGTCTTTCCTAAAATCTTAGGATGCCTCTGCAGATTTAGGGGTTCAGTCCTTCCATCAGGATCCTTCCTCCCTCTCCCTTCCAATTGTTGCCACCCAGCAGTTCCTCTTTCTCCCAGGCCCCGGCTGGTGAACGGTTTCAGAATTTGGGTATGTCTAGTTTAATGAAGAGAAGGACTTGGGGTGACATGATAGCAGTATTCCAGTATTTGAGGGGCTGCCACAAAGAAGGGGGGGTCAAGCTCTTCTCCAAAGCACCTGAAGACAGGACGAGAAGCAACGGATGGAAACTCATCAAGGAGAGAAGCAACCTAGAACTAAGGAGGAATTTCCTGACCATTAGAACGGTTGCTGGCATTGAGTATGTCTAGTTTAATGAAAAAAAGGACGAGGGGTGACATGATAGCAGTTATTCCAATATCTCAGGGGCTGCCCCAAAGAAGAGGGAGTCAAGCTGTTCTCCAAAGCCCCTGAAGGCAGGAGAAGAAGCAACGGATGGAAACTCATCAAGGAGAGAAGCAACCTGGAACTAAGGAGAAGCTTCCTGACAGTTAGAACAATTCACCAGTGGAACTGCTTGCCTCCAGAAATTGTGGGCGCTCCCTCACTGGAGGTTTTGAAGAAGAGACTGGACAGCCATTTGTCCGAAATGGTGTAGGTTTACCTGCCTGAGCAGGGGGTTGGACTAGATGACCTCCAAGGTCCCTTCCATCATCATCATCATCATCATCATCATCATCATCATCATCATCATCATCATCATCATCATCATCATCATCATCATTATTATTATTATTATTATTATTATTATTATTATTTAATATTATTTAATATTTAAATTTAACGTTTCATATTTATAATTTCCAAGTTTTAAATAACTGGGATAACAGAGACTGGATAACAGAGACTGGACCGCCACTTGTCTGAAATGGTGTAGGGTCTCCTGCTTGAGCAGGGGGTTGGACTAGAAGACCTCTAAGGGTGCCTTCCAGCTCTATTCTGACGGATTGATCTCCAGGAACCTCTGAAGCTGAGGGGGCAGCAAACTCCCTTCATTGGGTGCCTGGGTTGGGAATGGGACGGGGTCATCCCATCCTCCTCGGAGATGCCAGTCTGATCCAGGAGGACCTCTTTCAGAAGGGGGTTCCGATTCCAGGTGGGCCTTACGAGGGATCCCCTTCCTGTTCTTTCTCCCGTAGGTGAAGAATTGGATCTCAGTTGTGAGGTGATTTTCACGTTCCTGGAGGACTCTCCCCAGGAGGTCTGGTGGGTCATTGATGGAAAACACTCGGATGACGTCACCGACCTCAAGTTCAACGTGACCCAAACGTAAGAGACAAGGACTGTCCGGTTGTCTAAGAGGGGGAAGGTCCTGACTTTCACTAGGGCAGGGGTAGGCAACCTTGGCTCTTTTAGGACTGGTGGACTTCAACTCCCAGAATTCCTGAGCCAGCCGTGCTGAGGGGAAGGGGAGAGGTTTCCAAGCTGAGCCAGGCTGGCTCAGGAATTCTGGGAGTTGAAGTCCACAAGTCATGAAGGGGCCATAGTTCCCCCACGCTGGCTGAGGAATTCTGGGAGTTGAAGTCCACGAGTCATGAAGGAGCCATAGTTCCCCTATGCTGGCTGAGGAATTCTGGGAGTTGAAGTCCACGAGTCATGAAGGGACCGAAGTTCCCCCATGGTGGCTGAGAAATTCTGGGAGTTGAAGTCCCCCAGTCATGAAGGGGCCATAGTTCCCCCACGCTGGCTGAGGAATTCTGGGAGTTGAAGTCCACGAGTCATGAAGGGACCGAAGTTCCCCCATGGTGGCTGAGAAATTCTGGGAGTTGAAGTCCACGAGTCATGAGGGGGCCGTAGTTCCCCCACGCTGGCTGAGGAATTCTGGGAGTTGAAGTCCACGAGTCATGAAGGAGCCATAGTTCCCCTATGCTGGCTGAGGAATTCTGGGAGTCGAAGTCCGCGAGTCAGGAAGGGGCCATAATTCCCCCACGCTGGCTGAGGAATTCTGGGAGTTGAAGTCCCCCAGT
>NW_015390372.1:77763-78970 GCF_001527695.2 Protobothrops mucrosquamatus | reverse complement strand
GAAGGGGCCATAGTTCCCCCATGCTGGCTGAGGAATTCTGGGAGTTGAAGTCCGCGAGTCAGGAAGGGGCCATAGTTCCCCCATGCTGGCTGAGGAATTCTGGGAGTTGAAGTCCACCAGTCATAAAAGAGCCAAGGTTGCCTACCCCTGGACTATGGGGTCACTGCAGCAGTCACTAAGTGTGAAAAACGGTCCCGGGTCCCTTTTTTCAGCCCCCTTGTAACGTCGGTCACTAAACGAACTGTGGGAAGTGGAGGTGTGTCTGCACAACTCCGAGACTTCCCACCTGGCGGGTCCGAAGGCTGCACACGTGCGCGTTGCGATCGCTGAAAAACGCAACCCGCGTTTTGTCGGTGGGGAGCGCTTCTACTTCGCTCTTCCTTTCCCTTCCCGGACCCCCTCTAGGGAATCCCCCTTATCGATCGGGGGGACCAAGATCAAAAAGAATCTGACTGTGCCCCGCATGACGGAGAAGGATTTGAAACGCAACTTCACCTGCTTCGCCCAGAACAACCGGGGCATCGTGCACGCCCAGGCGGACGTGAGGATGAAACGTAAGGAAATTCGCCCCCACGCCCCAAAAAAAGCAGCCCCTGGTTTTTCTGGAAATCTGGAAGAAGGATTTGGGGGGGGGGGCTTTATTTATTATTTTTAAGAAAATTTTATTGATTTTCTAGTTTTACATTTGAATAGTTGAAAAGCAACGTGGCGGCTGAGTTGGTCCATAATTCGACAACGTACACATTTCTTTAGTACAGATCACAAACTATTTATTACATTAGATCAGGAGAGGTTCTTTTATGACTCGTGGACTTCAATTCCCAGAATTCCTGAGCCAGCTAAGCTGGCTCAGGAATTCTGGGAGTTGAAGTCCACGAGTCATAAAAGAGCCAAGGTTGACTACCCCTGCGTTAGATATTTCCTCTCTCTTTTCCCCCTTGGTATTTACCGTCTCACATTTAAATGGATGCAGTTCTTATTTATATCGATTAAATAAAAATAACTTCCTTACACTTCTCAGTAATTTTTAGTTTATACATATCCTAGTTATTTTAACGTTCAGTTTTTTTAGACAATCAATGTCCTGGTTAGTTTTTCCATATAAGGAACGGTTGCTGGAATTGGGCATGTCTAGTTTAATGAAGAGAAGGACGAGGGGGGACAGGATAGCAGTCTTCCAGTATCTCAGGGGCTGCCCCAAAGAAGA
>NW_015390372.1:72117-75507 GCF_001527695.2 Protobothrops mucrosquamatus | reverse complement strand
ACTAGAACTCACCGTCTCCTGGTGATTGGCCCAAGGTCACCCAGCCGGCTTTCATGCCTAAGGCGGGACTAGAACTCGCCGTCTCCTGGCGATTGGCCCAAAGTCACCCAGCCGGCTTTCATGCCTAAGGCGGGACTAGAACTCGCCGTCTCCTGGCGATTGGCCCAAAGTCACCCAGCCGGCTTTCGTGCCTAAGGCGGGACTAGAACTCACCGTCTCCCAGTGATTGGCCCAAAGTCATCCAGCCAGGTTTCATGCCTAAGGTGGGACTAGAACTCACCGTCTCCCGGTGATTGGCCCAAAGTCATCCAGCTGGCTTTCATGCCGAAGGCGGGACTAGAACTCACTGTCTCCTGGCGATTGGCCCAAAGTCACCCAGCCGGCTTTCATGCCGAAGGCGGGACTAGAACTCACCGTCTCCTGGCGATTGGCCCAAAGTCACCCAGCTGGCTTTCATGCCGAAGGCGGGACTAGAACTCTCCGTCTCCTGGTGATTGGCCCAGCTGGCTTTTATGGCTAAGGTGGGACTTGAACTCGTTTCCTGGGGATGGGCAGAAAGGCAGGGGTCCTGGCATCCAAGGACCGCTCTTTGGTGCCCATGGTGTGCAAAGGACTGATTGCCAGAGACACAGGACAGGGGTCTTCATGGAGACCCCTAGCTGGCCTCTGGTGGGACAGGAGACCTGGATTTGGCCTGTCCAGCTGGTCCTCCTCTGACCTGGAGATGGTCGGTTTAACCCAGGGGTAGTCAACCTTGGCTCTTTTATGACTCGTGGACTTCAACTCCCAGAATTCCTGAGCCAGCTGTGCTGGCTCAGGAATTCTGGGAGTTGAAGTCCACGAGTCATAAAAGAGCCAAGGTTGACTACCCCTGGGTTAACCTCTGCTTTGAATGACCTGCACGGGCTTTAATGTGACACCTTCCCCCCCTCCAGTCTGGGGGATGTGGGTGAAGAAGGAGAGTGCAAAAGTCGGCTTGAAACTCAACCTTAAGAAAACCAAGATCGTGGCATCCAGCCCTCTCAATTCCTGGCAAAGAGATGGGGAAGAAATGGAGGTAGTGACCGATTTTATTTTCCTGGGCTCCAAGATCACCCCAGATGGGGACTGCAGCCAAGAAATCAAAAGACTCTGGCTCCTGGGGAGGAAAGCCATGGCAAATCTAGACAGCATCCTAAAAAGCAGAGACATCACCCTGCCAACAACAGTGTGTAGAGTCAAGGCCATGGTTTTCCCAGTTGCAATGTAGGGCTGTGAAAGTGGGACCATAAGAAAGGCTGAGAAGGGCCAAAGAATGGAGGCCTTTGAACTCTGGTGCTGGAGAAGACTCCCGCGAGTCCCCTGGACTGCAAGGCGATCCAACCGGTCGGTCCTAGAGGAGATCAACCCCGACTGCTCTTTAGAAGGCCAGATCCTGAAGTTGAAACTCAAGTCCTTTGGCCACCTAATGAGAAGGAAGGACTCCCTGGAGAAGAGCCTCATGCTGGGAAAGATGGAGGGCAAGAGAAGAAGGGGACGACAGAGAAGGAGGTGGCTGGATGGAGTCCCTGAAGCAGGAGACGTGAGCTTCAAGGGACCCCAGAAGATGGCAGAGGACAGGAAGGCCTGGAGGAACCTTGTCCATGGGGTCGCGATGTGTCGGACACGACTTCGCAACTAACAACAACAACAACAGGATCCTGGTTTAAGGGTCTAACCTTGCAAGCCCGTCTTGCAATAATGCTGACTGAGTTATGAATCCGTGGAGTGGGGAGGGCTGCTGCCACTGCTGTCTTCTGTCCAGCTACTGTATGTTGATTGCATTTTAATTGCCACGTTAATTGGGCCTGGCTGCTTCCAAGGATGATCACAAATCTCTGTCTGCTTTGATGCTAGACCTTCTTAGCTTCTCCTTCAAGGCAGCATGTAGAGGTTGCCTTTCCCCTGGACTAGGAACTTCAGCCAGAGAAGTCTCCTGTTTTATTGGCAATATATGTTTAGTATAACAAAATAGCAGAGCTGGAAGGGACCCTGGAGGTCTCCTAGACCAACCCCTTGCTCAAGAGGAGAACCGTCCTATACCATTCCTGACAAATGACTGTCCAGTTTCTCCTTAAAAGCCTTAAAAGCAGAGGTCCTCCTGATCCATGCCCACCTGCAATGGAGAAGCCCAGTTGAAGCACCCACAACTTCTGGAGGCGAGGAGTTCCACTGGTTAATTGTTCTCCCTGTCAGGAAGTTTCTCCTTAGTTCCAGGTTGCTTCTCTCCTTGATGGGTCCTTCACTTACGACCGTAACAGACCCTGCCCATTATGGCCATAAGTCATGATGGTCGTAAAGCTGGTCCCTCACCTGACCTACCTGATTTTATGGCCTTTTTTGCAGCAGTCGGTCGTTAAGAACCATTAACCAGTGGAGCAATCTGCCTCCAGAAGTTGTGGGTGCTCCAACACTGGAGGTTTTCAAGAAGAGCCTGGACAGCCATTTGTCTGGAATGGGAATAGGGCCTCCTGCCTGAGCAGGAGGTTGGACTAGATGACCTCCAAGGTCCCTTCCAGCTCTGTCATTCTGTCATTCTGCAACCAAGGAATGCAGATTTAATGAGTGGACAAGCAAAGTCCGAAGGGACCAGAGACAGTGGTTGCCCCTAACTCTTTCTGCTTCTCTCTCTCTCTCTCTCTCTCTCCTCTCTCCTCTCTTTTCTTTTCTGCCTCTTCTGTCTCCTCTCTTCTTTATCTCTGTTCTTTCCCCCCCTCTCTTTTCTATTCTCTCTCTCTCCTGTCTCATCTCACTTTTCTCTCTTTCTTCTCTCTCTCTCCTTCTCTCTCTCCCTCCCTCTCTCTTTTTCTCTTCTCCCTCTCTTCTTTCTCCTCTCTTCTTTCTCTGTTCTCTCCTCTCTCTCTCTGTTCATCTCACTTTTCTCTCTTCTCTCTCTCCTTTCTCCTCTCTCCCTCCCTCCCTCTCTCCCTCTCTCTTTTTCTCTTCTCTCTCTCTCTTGTCTCTCTTCTCTTTGTCTCATCTCTCTCTGTCTCTTCTCTCTCTTCTCTTCTCTCCTCTCTCTTTTCTTTTCTGCCTCTCTTCTGTCTCCTCTCTTCTTTGTTCTCTCCTCTCTCTCTTTTCTCTTCTCTCTCTCCTGTCTCATCTCACTTTTCTCTCTCTTCTCTCTCTCTTCTTTCTCCTCTCTCTCTCCCTTTTTCTCTTCTCTCTCTTCTGTCTCATCTCTCTTCTCTTTGTCTCATCTCTCTTCTTTCTCCTCTCTTTCTCCCTTCCTCTCCCTCTCTCTTTTTCTCTTCTCTCTCTCTTCTGTCTCATCTCTTTTCTCTTTATCTCTTCTCTCTCTTCTTTCTCCTCTCTTTCTCCCTTCCTCTCCCTCTCTCTTTTTCTCTTCTCTCTCTCTTCTGTCTCATCTCT
>NW_015390372.1:51459-71092 GCF_001527695.2 Protobothrops mucrosquamatus | reverse complement strand
TTTTTCTCTTCTCTCTCTCTTCTGTCTCATCTCTTTTCTCTTTATCTCTTCTCTCTCTTCTTTCTCCTCTCTTTCTCCCTTCCTCTCCCTCTCTCTTTTTCTCTTCTCTCTCTCTTCTGTCTCATCTCTCTTCTCTTTGTCTCATCTCTCTCTTCTTTCTCCTCTCTTTCTCCCTTCCTCTCCCTCTCTGTTTTTCTCTTCTCTCTCTCTTCTGTCTCATCTCTCTTCTCTTTGTCTCATCTCTCTCTTCTTTCTCCTCTCTCTTCTTTCTCTCTGTTCTCTCCTCTCTCTCTTTTCTTTTCTGCCTTTCTTCTGTCTCCCCTCTTCTTTCTCTCTGTTCTCTTCTCTCTCTCTCTCTCTCTTCTTTCTCCTCTCCCTCCCTCCCTCCCTCCCTCCACCAGACGGGAAGGAGTACGACGTCTACGTCTCCTACGCCAGGAACAGGGAGGAAGAGGACTTCGTGCTGCTGACCCTTCGGGGGGTTTTGGAGAACGAGTACGGCTACAAGCTCTGCATTTTCGACCGAGACAGTCTCCCCGGGGGAAGTGAGTATCCCAAACCCCTCCATCCTCTCTCTCTCTCTCTTTCTCTCTGGAGGCGGGGGAGGCTGGGCGGCCTCCCTCTTCCTCACTCCCTCCTGTGCCCCCCATGTGCATGCACAGCTGTGGCTGATGGGGCCAGAGAAGAATCCCAGAGCAAGTCCCTCCAGAGAGAGAGAGTTGTGGGCTGTGCAAGGGAATTCGATCGGAACGAACGGTTTTTGGGTTGGCAGATGTTGCCCTTTTTCCAACAGAAGGGCTTTTGATCCCCTGGGCTTCCTTTCCCCCCCAAAAGAAAAAAACCTCCTGAGTACACAAGGAGTTTTTGCAAAGAAAGCTTAGGCCAAAAGGGGGAAAAAAAGGATTGGGGGGATTCAGGGCCCTGCGCAAACTGGCTCTCCTTTTTTGGGGGAATCAGGAACCCAGGAGACCGAGATCTAAACCCTAAAAAAGGGCGTAGCAGTTTTGAAAAAAAAAGAAAAAGAAAATTGACCAAGGGGAAGATGGGAATCTTAGTTGATGTTTTATCCTGCCTCGCTGTCGATTCTTTTGGGGGCTCCTAAATTATTCCTGGTCAACCCCAAATGCCCAGAGTTGCCCGTTTTTGTTATCCAACCTCAAGAACGTTAAGATGGGAGGACTTCAACTCCCTGAATATCCCCAGTCAGCCATGCCTGTATTTATTTATTTTTCCTCCTACTGCCTAGAGCAGAGAGATTGCAGAGGAAGGGATGACAAGAGAGTAAGCAGGGCCACAAAAAGGAATGCGTTGGTGCCATAGAATTCTGGGAGTTGAAGTCCACACCTATTGGCTTGGGGATTCTGGGCGATGAAGTTCACACCTGCTGGCTGGGGAATGATGGGTATTGAAGTTCTCCTAGCTTGAGGTTGAGAAACACCGACTTAAAGTCTAGCAATTTCGTTGGGGAGTGATCTCGCTTTAATTGTCCAGCTTATTTTTTTTTCCCAGCTTACACTGCAAGGTGACCTGTGAGGAAACCCATTTGGTTCCAGATGTACAGTTTTTCTGAGTTGGGGTGTTGCCCCCTACAGCTTCTTGACTCAGAGGGGTTCCAGGGATGCACTAAAGCAGGGGTAGTCAACCTTGGCTCTTTTATGACTCGTGGACTTCAACTCCCAGAATTCCTGAGCCAGCACCGCTGGCTCAGGAATTCTGGGAGTTGAGGTCCATGAGTCATAAAAGAGCCAAGGTTGACTACCCCTGCACTAAAGTCACAACTGCCAATCTTTAAGCTCTGGAGAGATCTAAAGACAGTGTAGATTAAGAGCAACTTGGGGATTCTTGAAAAGCTCCCCCAAGCTGAGGTCCATTGGGACGCCGACTCCCATGGTTCCCAGCAGCAGAGACCAACCAGCAGTTAGACTGGACATACCAAGGTTAGCACCCATCACATCTGGACAGGAGGTCATGTTGGNGCCCAAAGTCACCCAGCCGGCTTTCATGCCTAAGGCGGGACTAGAACTCACCGTCTCCCAGTGATTGGCCCAAGGTCACCCAGCCGGCTTTCATGCCTAAGGCGGGACTAGAACTCACCGTCTCCTGGTGATTGGCCCAAGGTCACCCAGCCGGCTTTCATGCCGAAGGCGGGACTAGAACTCACCGTCTCCTGGCGATTGGCCCAAAGTCACCCAGCCGGCTTTCATGCCGAAGGCGGGACTAGAACTCACCGTCTCCTGGCGATTGGCCCAAAGTCACCCAGCCGGCTTTCATGCCGAAGGCGGGACTAGAACTCACCGTCTCCTGGCGATTGGCCCAAAGTCACCCAGCTGGCTTTCATGCCGAAGGCGGGACTAGAACTCTCCGTCTCCTGGTGATTGGCCCAGCTGGCTTTTATGGCTAAGGTGGGACTTGAACTCGTTTCCTGGGGATGGGCAGAAAGGCAGGGGTCTTGGCATCCAAGGACAGCTCTTTGGTGCCCATGGTGTGCAAAGGACTGATTGCCAGAGACACAGGACAGGGGTCTTCATGGAGACCCCTAGCTGGCCTCTGGTGGGACAGGAGACCTGGATTTGGCCTGTCCAGCTGGTCCTCCTCTGACCTGGAGATGGTCGGTTTAACCCAGGGGTAGTCAACCTTGGCTCTTTTATGACTCGTGGACTTCAACTCCCAGAATTCCTGAGCCAGCTATGCTGAGGGGAAAGGGAGAGGTTTCCAAGCTGAGCCATGCTGGCTGAGGAATTCTGGGAGTTGAAGTCCACGAGTCATGAAGGGGCCCTAGTTCCCCCATGCTGGCTCAGGAATTCTGGGAGTTGAAGTCCACGAGTCATAAAAGAGCCAAGGTTGACTACCCCTGGGTTAACCTCTGCCTTGAATGACCTGCACAGGCTTTAATGTGAGACCTTCCCCCCCCCTCCAGTCTGGGGGATGCGGGTGAAGAAGGAGAGTGCAAAAGTCGGCTTGAAACTCAACCTTAAGAAAACCAAGATCGTGGCATCCGGCCCTCTCAACTCCTGGCAAAGAGATGGGGAAGAAATGGAGGTAGTGACTGATTTTATCTTCCTGGGCTCCAAGATCACCGCAGATGGGGACTGCAGCCAAGAAATTAAAAGATGCTTGCTCCTGGGGAGGAAAGCTATGGCAAATCTAGACAGCATACGAAAAAGCAGAGACATCACCCTGCCAACAACAGTGCGTAGAGTCAAGGCCATGGTCTTCCCAGTTGCAACGTATGGCTGTGAAAGTTGGACCATAAGAAAGGCTGAGCACCAAAGAATGGAGGCCTTTGGACTCTGGTGCTGGAGAAGACTCCTGCGAGTCCCCTGGACTGCAAGGCGATCCAACCGGTCGGTCCTGGAGGAGATCAACCCCGACTGCTCTTTAGAAGGCCAGATCCTGAGGTTGAAACTCAAGTCCTTTGGCCACCTAAGGAGAAGGAAGGACTCCCTGGAGAAGAGCCTGATGCTGGGAAAGATGGAGGGCAAGAGAAGAAGGGGACGACAGAGAATGAGGTGGCTGGATGGAGTCCCTGAAGCAGGAGGCCTGAGCTTCAATGGACCCCAGAAGATGGGAGAGGACAGGAAGGCCTGGAGGAACCTTGTCCATGGGGTCGCGATGTGTCGGACACGACTTCGCAACTAACAACAACAACAACAGGATCCTGGTTTAAGGGTCTAACCTTGCAAGCCCGTCTTGCAATAATGCTGACTGAGTTATGAATCCGTGGAGTGGGGAGGGCTGCTGCCACTGCTGTCTTCTGTCCAGCTACTGTATGTTGATTGCATTTTAATTGCCACGTTAATTGGGCCTGGCTGCTTCCAAGGATGATCACAAATCTCTGTCTGCTTTGACGCTAGACCTTCTTAGCTTCCCCTTCAAGGCCGCGTGTAGAGGTTGCCTTTCCCCTGGACTAGGAACTTCAGCCAGAGAAGTCTCCTGTTTTATTGCCAATATATGTTTAGTATAACAGAATAGCAGAGCTGGAAGGGACCCTGGAGGTCTCCTAGACCAACCCCTTGCTCAAGAGGAGAACCGTCCTATACCATTCCTGACAAATGACTGTCCAGTTTCTCCTTAAAAGCCTTAAAAGCAGAGGTCCTCCTGATCCATGCCCACCTGCAATGGAGAAGCCCAGTTGAAGCACCCACAACTTCTGGAGGCGAGGAGTTCCACTGGTTAATCGTTCTCCCTGTCAGGAAGTTTCTCCTTAGTTCCAGGTTGCTTCTCTCCTTGATGGGTCCTTCACTTACGACCGTAACAGACCCTGCCCATTATGGCCATAGGTCATGATGGTCGTAAAGCTGGTCCCTCACCTGACCTACCTGATTTTATGGCCTTTTTTGCAGCAGTCGGTCATTCAGAACCATTAACCAGTGGAGCAATCTGCCTCCAGAAGTTGTGGGTGCTCCAACACTGGAGGTTTTCAAGAAGAGACTGGACAGCCATTTGTCTGGAATGGGAATAGGGCCTCCTGCCTGAGCAGGGGGTTGGACTAGATGACCTCCAAGGTCCCTTCCAGCTCTGTCATTCTGCAACTCAGGAATGCAGATTTAATGAGTGGACAAGCAAAGTCCGAAGGGACCAGAGACAGTGATTGCCCCTAACTCTTTCTGCTTCTCTCTCTCTCTTCTCTTCTCGTCTCTTCTCTTCTCTTCTCTTCTCTTCTCTTCTCTTCTCTTCTCTTCTCTTCTCTTCTGTCTCATCTCTTCTCTTTGTCTCTTCTCTCTCCCTCTTCTCTCTCTCTCTTCTCTCCTCTCTCCTCTCTTTTCTTTTCTGCTTCTCTTCTGTCTCCTCTCTTCTTTATCTCTGTTCTTTCCCCCCTCTCTCTCTTTTCTATTCTCTCTCTCTTGTGTCTCATCTCACTTTTCTCTCTCTTTCTTCTCTCTCTCTCCTTTCTCCTCTCTCTTTCCCTCCCTCTCTCCCTCTCTCTTTTTCTCTTCTCTCTCTCTTCTTTCTCCTCTCTTCTTTCTCTGTTCTCTCCTCTCTCTCTCTGTTTCTCTCTCTCTTCTGTTTCATCTCACTTTTCTCTCCTCTCTCTCCTTTCTCCTCTCTCTCTCCCTCTCTCCCTCTCTCTTTTTCTCTTCTCTCTCTCTTCTCTCATCTGTTTTCTCTTTGTCTCTTCTCTCTCTCTTTTCTCTCTCTTCTCTCCTCTCTCTTTTCTTTTCTGCCTCTCTTCTGTCTCCTCTCTTCTTTGTTCTCTCCTCTCTCTCTCTTCTCTCTTCTCTCTCTCCTGTCTCATCTCACTTTTCTCTCTCTTCTCTCTCTCTTCTTTCTCCTCTCTCTCTCCCTTCCTCTCCCTCTCTCTTTTTCTCTTCTCTTTCTCTTCTGTCTCATCTCTCTCCTCTCTCTTCTTTCTCTCTGATCTCTCCTCTCTCTCTTTTCTTTTCTGCCTTTCTTTCTTCTGTCTCCCCTCTTCTTTCTCTCTGTTCTCTTCTCTCTCTCTCTCTCTCTCCTTCCCTCCCTCTCTCCACCAGACGGGAAGGAGTATGACGTCTACGTCTCCTACGCCAGGAACAGGGAGGAAGAGGACTTCGTGCTGCTGACCCTTCGGGGGGTTTTGGAGAACGAGTACGGCTACAAGCTCTGCATTTTCGACCGAGACAGTCTCCCCGGGGGAAGTGAGTATCCCAAACCCCTCCATCCTCCCTCTCTCTCTCTCTCTGGAGGCGGGGGGGGGGGAGGCTGGGTGGCCTCCCTCTTCCTCACTCCCTCCTGCGCCCCCCATGTGCATGCACAGCTGTGGCTGATGGGGCCAGAGAAGAATCCCAGAGCAAGTCCCTCCAGAGAGAGAGAGACTTGTTGGCTGTGCAAGGGAATTCGATCGGAACGAACGGTTTTTGAGTTGGCAGATGTTGCCCTTTTTCCAACAGAAGGGCTTTTGATCCCCTGGGCTTCCTTTCCCCCCCAAAAGAAAAAAACCTTCTGAGGACACAAGGAGTTTTTGCAAAGAAAGCTTAGGCCAAAAGGGGAAAAAAAAGGATTGGGGGGGGGATTCAGGGCCCTGCGCAAACTCTGGCTCTCCTTTTTTGGGGGGGAATCAGGAACCCAGGAGACCGAGATCTAAACCCTAAAAAAGGGCGTAGCAGTTTTGAAGAAAAAAGAAAAAGAAAATTGACCAAGGGGAAGACGGGAATCTTAGTTGATGTTTTATCCTGCCTCGCTGTCGATTCTTTTTGGGGGCTCCTAAATTATTCCTGGTCAACACCAAATGCCCAGAGTTGCCCGTTTTTGTTATCCAACCTCAGGAACGTTAAGGTGGGAGGACTTCAACTCTCTGAATATCCCCAGTCAGCCATGCCTGTATTTATTTATTTTTCCTCCTGCTGCCTAGAGCAGAGAGATTGCAGAGGAAGGGATGACAAGAGAGTAAGCAGGGCCACAATGGGGACACACGTCAAAAAGGAATGCGTTGGTGCCATAGAATTCTGGGAGTTGAAGTCCACACGTATTGGCTTGGGGATTCTGGGCGATGAAGTTCACACCGGCTGGCTGGGGAATGATGGGTATTGAAGTTCTCCCAGCTTGAGGTTGAGAAACACCGACTTAAAGTCTAGCAATTTCGTTGGGGAGTGATCTCGCTTTAATTGTCCAGCTTATTTTTTTTTTCCCCAGCTTACACTGCAAGGTGACCTGTGAGGAAACCCATTTGGTTCCAGATGTACAGTTTTTCTGAGTTGGGGTGTTGCTCCCTACAGCTTCTTGACTCAGAGGGGTTCCAGGGATGCACTAAAGCAGGGGTAGTCAACCTTGGCTCTTTTATGACTCGTGGACTTCAACTCCCAGAATTCCTGAGCCAGCACCGCTGGCTCAGGAATTCTGGGAGTTGACGTCCACGAGTCATAAAAGAGCCAAGGTTGACTACCACTGCACTAAAAGTCAGAACTGCCAATCTTTAAGCTCTGGAGAGATCTAAAGACAGTGTAGATTAAGAGCAACTTGGGGATTCTTGAAAAGCTCCCCCAAGCTGAGGTCCATTGGGACGCCGACTCCCATGGTTCCCAGCAGCAGAGACCAACCAGCAGTTAGACTGGACATACCAAGGTTAGCACCCATCACATCTGGACAGGAGGTCATGTTGGGGACAGCGGAGAACCCCAGTAGCCCGGTTCTCCTGCCAATATTTTACATTTCCGTTGATATTCCTTATATTTTTTAGCATGTTATGCAGCTTTGATCCCCTTTAAGCGGGTCTATATCGCAGGGAGGCCCCCCCCCAAAAAAAAATCAGGACGCCAACTGCATAATTGAAGCAATCTTTTTAACCTGAGCAAAAGTGCCACCATTTTGAGTTCATAATTCTTTCCTCTGGAAGGAATTATTGAGAGACAATTGTAGGGGGCAAAAAAGTCACCATGGAGAGGAGACTAGCTTGAGAAAAGGAGATGGGAATCTTTTTTGCCCCATGGATCCGGTGGTGGGTCTGAAGGAAGCTGGTTACGGAAGGGAGAACCTAAACTGGGAAGTCAGTAGGTCTGTGATGTTGGTCTATTCTCTCAACCTCTCTTGAAGAGGGTTGAAACTTTGGGGCAGGCTCTGGTCCATCTGGGCAGGCAGAGTCAAGGTCGTCCTGGGCCATGCCCACCTACAGTGAAGATGCCCAGCTGAAGACCACTGAGGGAGCACCCACAACTTCCATCCCACTGGTGAATTGTTCTCCCTACCAGGACATTTCTCCCGAGTCGTACGTGTCACGTGTCTGATTAACGAAACACTTAAAAGGACTTTCAGGCATATTTTTTTATCCTAAAAGCATTTATTAAGGTTACAGAGACGTCAGTACGGCATGGTGGAAATGCTGAGATCTGAGATTCTTTTCCGTTGCACCTACATTCCAGGACTCACCACCCTGAGTCCCGTAAGGGAGATAGGGCGGTATATAAATTTAAATAATAATAATAATAATTTTTCCCTCCCCTATTTTGGGGTCACGGTTCCCATCTTCCAATTAACTTGGAAGATGTGATTCACTTCCTGTTTCTTTTTCCCGGGCTTTCCTTATTCTCCTCCCCTTTCCCTGTTGCCTGATTTAACTCTAAAAATACCAGACAGTTCTGCATATTGTCAAAGCAAGAATATACAGCATTTGCAGCGTTGACAGTCCGTGGTTCCTCTCCTTAATTAGCAATAACGGCTGTGACTGTCGCAACAAAACAATCTTGGCTTTTTCTGGGCTGTTTCCCACTTGGACATCTTTGGTCCAAGCTGGGAAGTAAATGTGAAAACAAGACCGTTGCACGGTTGACAGAGCAGGTGCCAGATATGAGAAGGGTGTGTGTGGGGGAGTGTGGCTGGTGTCCACAGGAACGGAGGTCTTCTTCAGGGCAGGTCCTGACTCCTCCAAACCTACCTTGTCCTTCTTGAAGGCCAGGAGCTTCAGAAGGTAACGGTTGAGAAAGGAGACGCGTGGCCTCCTCGGCTGAGCCCTTGAACTTCCTGGCTCACCGCCGTGGGGAAGTTCTCGCCCGCCGGTCGCTAACGTGCCTGTTTTCTCTCTCAGTTGTCACGGATGAAACTCTGAGCTTCATCCAGAGAAGCCGACGTCTCTTGGTTGTGTTCAGCCCCAACTACGTCCTGCGGGGCACCCAGGCCTTGCTGGAGTTTAAGGCCGGGCTGGAGAACATGGCTTCCCAGGGCACCATCAAGGTGATCCTGGTCCAGTACAAGCCCGTCAAGAAGAGCAAGGTGAAGGAGCTGCGACAAGCCAGGGCGGTGCTGACCGTCATTAAGTGGAAAGGCGAGAAGTCCCGATACCCGTCGGGAAGGTTTTGGAAGGAGTTGCTGGTCAAACTGCCGGTGAAGAGCAGAACCAAGAACCCTTTGGGTCAACAAGATCTCATCGGCCTTTCGCCCAAAGGCGTCTAAGGAAGGGAGAGGCCAGGAACCCAAAGCTGGGCTCAAAAGGAGAGGAGTGGGCCTGGTCTGGGGTCTCTGGGAATCCATGCTCCACCTCCGGCAGGGTTCCTGAACTCGGCCTGTTTGAAGGTGCCCCATCTGCAGAGTTGCCCGTCGCGTCTCCTGCAAATTGCATCAACCTGGCTTGCAGGAGGCCGGGGCAAGGTGCACGATCGGGGTCCCTTGTGCAGTGAGAGCAAGGATGCGCGTGGTGTCGCTTGTCCCTCTTTCCCACTGCCACACACGTGTGACGTGTCCCCCATGTTCTTCATCCAGAGACAGAAGAACAGCTCCTGGGGCTCCAAGGGTGCTTTTTTGGGGACATTCTTATTTTTTGAAGACCTTTCGCTTCTCCTCCCAGAAGCTTCTTCAGTTCTGACTGGATGGTGGGGAAATTGGAGGATTTATACTCCTTGCAGACAGCTGGTCCTTTGCCTCCTTTTAGACGCAGGGGTCCTCAACCTTGGCCCCTTCATGACTCGGGGACTTCAACTCCCAGAATTCCTCAGCCAGCGTGGGGGAACTATGGCCCCTTCATGACTCGGGGACTTCAACTCCCAGAATTCCTCAGCCAGCGTGGGGGAACTATGGCCCCCTCATGACTCGTGGACTTCAACTCCCAGAATTCCTGAGCCAGCGTGGGGGAACTATGGCCCCTTCATGACTCATGGACTTCAACTCCCAGAATTCCTCAGCCAGCATGGGGGAACTATGGCCCCTTCATGACTTGTGGACTTCAACTCCCAGAATTCCTCAGCCAGCCTGGCTCAGCTTGGAAACCTCTCCCTTTCCCCTCAGCATGGCTGGCTCAGGAATTCTGGGAGTTGAAGTCCACGAGTCATAACTGAGCCAAGGTTGCCTACGAGGTGCTGTATTTCCGTTCCCACAACCCTCAGCCACTGCAGACTTTGCAATTCAGACATCTGCAGGGCTGGGGACAGGAAACCCTTGCTGGCTTTGGGCCTCCTCCGCCGAGAAACTCAAGATGGCATTTCGTGCTCCGGGTGTGCATGCAACAGCTCTTGCGCGGAGCGCAGGGAAGCGTGAGGCAGTCCCTGTGTTGTCTGAACCAGCCTGCTGAGGAAGGAGAGACTTGGGGGTGTCTGACCCCCATAGTCCCAGAGCTCCTGTAGGTAACCGCTGTGATGAGAAGGACTTTTCACTACTCAAGAGCGGTGAATCTTGAAAGATTCCCAAGGAAGAAGCAGGCCGTTGTAAGTCAAGCAGTCAGAATACAGTAGTAGTAGTATTAGTAGAGTGTTAGTAGTAAGTAGGGTGGAGGAGGAGGAGGATTGAGGGATCCTTAGTGCTTCTCTGAGGTTGGTGGTTTTCTTGCAGACGTTTCATTACCCAACTAGGTGGCATCACCAGTGTTAGGAGGGAGTGGGATTTGCAGAAAGGAGGAGGAGGAGGAGGAGGAGGAGGAGAACTGTGGGGTCCTTGATGCTCTCTGAGCTTGGTGGTTTTCTTGCAAACATTTCATTACCCAACTAGGTAACATCATCAGTGCTAGAAGGGAGAGGGGTTTGCAGAGAGGAGGAGGAGGACGACGATGACTTTGGGGTGGTTTCCTTACAGACATTTCATTACCCAACTAGGTAACATCATCAGTGCTAGAAGGAGTGGGACTTGCAGGGAGGAGGAGGAGGAGGAGGAGGAAGAGGAGTAGAATCTGGAATGTCACATTTCTTCAACTCCTAGTTTAAGATCTTCCTCCTTTTCCTCAAGATGGAGACCTCAGTTTAAGGACATTTCACCAGCTACGGGGTGCAATAGTGCACAAAATGGATCCCTCCCGGACCATTTTGAATTGCTTCGTTTAATGCCCGAGATTCTTTCAAGGACGGAGCAGGTGCTCTCTTCCTTTGGACACTAAAGCGGCTCTTTCGCTCCACCAAAGTTTTCCAAAACGGCCCGAGCAGCCGGCCTGCTTGGAATGGACCAGGGGCCTTGGGCCTTGGGGGGAACCGCTGTCGGCTCGGCTTCTGAATTGGCACACTTGTTTTCCAGGGCTCGGCCAACGTAGGAAGGGCCAGTCCTGCTCGCCAGCCTGCCAGCTGAGCGTCTGGCACGGTTGCACCCGAGTGTGATCAGGATGCAGCGCTGGCACCCGGGAGAGGCGGGCGAAGATTTATCGGTGGCAGAGCAAGGAGGCTGGGGGCAAATCCCACCGCAGAATGTCAAAAAGCTGTTTTTGGTCTCTGTATTAGAGCATTAGTGGGTTAGCTATGGGATGGTGGCAGATCTGGAGACTCAGTGGTGTGCGAATGTGTGTGTGTGTGTGTGTGAGAGAGAGATAGAGAGAGAAACAGAAAGACAGAAAGAAAGACAAAGACAGAGAAAGAGAAGGAGAGAGAAAGAGAAAGAATGACAGGGAGAGAGAAAGAGTGAGAAAGAAAGAAAAGAAAGAAAGAAAGGGAAAGAGAAAGAATGACAGAGAACGACAGAAGGAGAGAGAGAAAGAAAGAAAGAGAAAGAGAATGACAGAGAACGTACCTTTCGCCAATTAATGGCGAAAGGTACGTTGGAATGACAGGGTGTGCAAATGTTTGGACAGGCAGGTCCAAAAGTCGGATCAACTTTGCAAACAGAGACCACTTTTCAATCCCAGACTGCGTTCATCTAACCATCCTAAATCCAGCTGTTAAATTCACCCATTTCTCTGGCTTAATCTGATATAATAAATTATCCCGTTGAAGCAACAGCTGATCAGATGGGCTGGGTTTGATTAAGAGGCTAACGCCCCATAAGACAACACCACCAAGAATTGTGTATTGTGCAAATTGCCGAGGTTGGAGTGGTCTCTGGTGAGAGGAGGGGGAGGGGAGAGCAAGGTGTGGTCCCCCAAAGATAAAATGCATCCACCTTTTACCTTTTATCAAAACCTTCAATGTCATGGATTATTCTGGCTTCCTTCGATGTAACTCTAACATTTTCGTTTTATATATTGTTGTTAATATTTTAACTTTTTATTGTACAAAGCCCAGAGTCCCACTTTGAGGAAGCTGGGCTCTTCAGAAATGAGAGGATAGATAGATAGTAGGTAGGTAGGTAGGTAGGTAGGTAGGTAGGTAGGTAGGTAGGTAGGTAGGTGGATGGACGGACAGACGGACGGACGGACGGATGAATAGAGAGAGAGAGAGAGAGAGATTGTGATAGATCTAGATAGACGATAGGTAGATTATAGAAGATGGATGGATGGATGAATAGAGAGATTGTGATAGATCTAGATAGAAGATAGGTAGATGATAGAAGATGGATGGATGGATGGATGGATGAATAGAGAGAGATTGTGATAGATCTAGATAGAAGATAGGTAGATGATAGAAGATGGATGGATGGATGGATGAATAGAGAGAGATTGTGATAGATCTAGATAGAAGATAGGTAGATGATAGATAGATGGATGGATGGATGGATAGATAGATTTTGATAGATCTAGATAGACGATAGATAGATAGATAGATAGATAGATAGATAGATAGATAGATAGATAAGATAGATAGATAGATACCGTAGATAGATAGATAGATAGATAGATAGATAGATAGATAGATAGATAGATAGATAGATAGATAGATGATAGATAGATAGATAGATAAAATAGATGATAGAGAGAGATGATAGATAGATGATAGATAGATAGGTGGAGACACAATGCACATATACCTTGCACATAAAGTACAGATGGTCCTTGACTTATGACCACAACTGAGCCCCAAATTTCCGTTGCTAAACGAGACAGTTGTAAAGTGGCTCAGGAATTCTGGGAGTTGAAGTCCACGAGTCATAAAAGAGCCCAGGTTTCCTACCCCTGGTCTATGGAGAAGCCATAGGATCCATTCAGCGACCGTGTGGCTGGCTTGGCCCTTGCAGTGACGTGCTTAACGGCTGTGGCAAGACAACTGAGCGTGACTCACTTAATAACTTGTCTCACCTAGCAGTGGAAACGTCGGCCTCAATTGTAGTCGTAAGTCAAGGACTAGGGGTATGCCGTTTGCAGGTTCCAACCCAGGAATCAGGACTGCCTGTCTTTGTCTCCCCCCCCCAGGCCCCCACCCTGTAGGTAAGGCCTCCGTGCTGAGCTCCCCACGGGGAAGTGGGGGGCAGGCAGGACCCAATCCGTGGTGCAATATGGCGGGGGGGGGCTTTGGCTTTGGGCCCCTGCAGGGAGCAAAGGGGGGATCTGGAAGGTTGGGGCCACAAATGTTGTTTTGTGTTGCTTGTTCATATTTTTCCATTCCCTCCCCTCCCCCCCACCTTCATGTATTGAAGCCCAACATTATTACTGTCTTATTTTGATCCTTATTTTGCTTTGTATTTTAATAAAACACTAATTTTGATACACCCCTCCGTTGTTTTCAGTTGCTTCTCCCTTTCCTTTCATTGAGTGCCTGTGTGTGTGTGTGTGTGGCTGTGTCAGTGGGATGTCAAAAGAGCCAATTTGACAATTAAGCCCCTCCTCTTTTGCTGTGTCTTGTATGGTAAAGGAGGCCGGGCTCTGATCGCACGGCGGTGGCTGCCATCTTGACTTTTCTGACCTCTACAGTCCTATTCAGAGGGGGGTGGACTAGAAGACCTCCAAGATCCCTTCCAGCCCTAGGATTCTATGATCTTGGGCAGGGGGTTGGACTAGAAGACCTCTAAGGTCCCTTCGAGCCCTAGGATTCTAGGATCTTGGGCAGGGGGTTGGACTAGACTTCTAAGGGCCCTTCCAACCCTATAACTCTATGATCATGGTTAGCAGGTTGGACTAGAAGACCTCCACAGTCCCTTCCAGGCTTAGGATTCTATGATCTTGGGCAGGGGGGTGGACTCGAAGACCTCCAAGGTCCCTTCCAGGCTTAGGATTCTATGATCTTGGGCAGGGGGTTGGACTAGAAGACCTCCAAGGGCCCTTCCAGCCCTAGGATTCTATGATCTCGGGCAGGGGGTGGACTACAAGACCTCCACGGTCCCTTCCAGCCTTGGGATTCTATGACCTTGGTCAGGGGGCTGGACTAGAAGACCTCCAAGGTCCTTTCCATCCCTAGGATTCTGTGATCTTGGTCAGGGGGTTGGACTAGAACAGGGCTTTTCAACCAGTGGTAGGGGTACCACCGGTGGTACATGGGCACCTGGCAGGTGGTACGCGAGCATCCTAGAAAAGTGATAGCAGGGGAGGGGAATGGGCTGAACCGGTGGCAGCACCGCACAAGCCTCAGTGAGAGACGGCTGGAGCTGCAGGGCTGTCAGGGCTCAGCGGAAGTGCCAGGATCAGCGCCAGAATCCAGCTGGAGCTCGGCGCTGATCCAGACGCTTCTGCTGAGCCCAGAAGAAGCGCCGATCAGCTGGAATGTTGCAGCCTCTCCAGGGTCTTGTGATTTACACTCAGATGCTGAGCAACTGATTCATATTTATGACGGTCACAGTGTCCCAGGGTCATGGGAAGTGACCAAAACCTGCTGCAACCACCCAGCAGACGGGGGGGGGGGAATAAAAATCAAAAACCCCCCACCCCACCCCCACTGTCAATCCTCAACAGAAATGCTCACAACAATGGAAACCTCCGACAGGAGGAAGAGCGCGGTCGGGTGGGCAGGCAGGTGTCTTGCTCGGCTGTGGCTTGGGGGGCACTTTTTTCAGTGCCATTGTAACTTCGAACAGTCACTAAGCGAACTGTTGTAAGTCGAGGACTACCTGTACTTCATCACTTTTTTCCTTTTTTTTTTTTTTTTGGTCATCAAGTTTTTGACACCTTGCTGGGCGACTGGTGGTCCTCGGATGTTGCCATATCCTAAAAGTGGCACAATGGGTGAAAAGGTTGAAAAGCCCTGGACTAGAAGACCTGCACCGTCCCTTCCAGCCCTAGGGTGCCATGAAATGCTGAGAGTAGCTGGTGGAGAAGCAGAGAGCTGATGGACCCTGAGCAGTGCCCCATGGATAGTCTCTTCCTCAGAGTAAAAGGAAGACCTGCATGCCTCTCCTAAGCACATTTACCCCAGACAAAGCATGATGATGATGATGATCATCATCATCATCATCATGATCATCATCATCATCATCATCATCATCATCATCATCATGCCATTATTAAGAAAAGAAATAAAATGGATGTTTTCACTAAGTGCCCAAATCCCCAGTGGATTGAATGAAGGCATTCCAAATTCACTATTTATTCGATTCTTAGAGACTGCAGGTTTTTGCTTGCTTCTTTCTTGAATTATTTGCCCCAGGAAAAGGCATTTACTCTTTTCCCAAAGCCTATTATTTTGCTCATCCAGATGTATTAAGTTGGATGCCTTTAAGAATACAGCCAACCTCCTGCATCCACCTTAGAAATGAAACCCGCTGTTCTTTCCTATTGACAAGTGGATCCAAACTGAGAAGGCTTTAGCTGGTAAGCAAAGCTCAGGTGAATCTATAATATAAAATCCATTTCCTCCGGCTTTAATTTTTAATAGTTCGAAGGGGGAAAAGAAGCAAAAACGGCTGGGCCTGTTTGAGCTCTTGGAGAATTTGTGACTTCATTCCGCTTTATGTCAGAATATGCATCAAGCCAAAAGGGGGAAAAAGGAGAAGAAGAAAATAAGTTTTGGGGATATTATCAAACGGGTTTCATTGCTTTAGCCTTTCCCTCTGTGCAACACTGGGGAGGGGGCTTCACCAGGTGCGGCTGGGGGAAGATTCCTCTTCACTGGGTACCCATAGCAGGGAATATTTGGAGCTCGGGGTGGATTATGGGGTCCTTGGTGCTCTCTGAGCCTGGTGGTTTTCTGGCAGACCTTTCATGGCCCAACTAGGGAACATCATCAGTGCCAGAAGGGGGGAGGAGGAGGAGGAGGAGGAGAGAAAGAAAGAAAGAAAGAAAGAAGGAAGGAAGGAAGGAAGGAAGGAAGGAAGGAAGGATGGATTCTGGGGTCCTTGACGCTCTCTGAGCCTGGTGGTTTTCTTGCAGACCTATCATGGCCCAACTAGGGAACATAATCAGTGCCAGAAGGTAGGGCGGAAGTCTCCTCCTCCTCCTCCTCCTCCTCCTCCTCCTCCTCCTCCTCCTCCTCTCTTAATGACGGTCACAGCATCTCCATGGACAGTGATAAAAATTCAGAGGCTTGGCCTATTTATGACAGTTTGTGGTGTCCTGGGGTCACGTGACCCCCTTTTGTGACTTAATGCCAAGCAAAGTCAAGGGGGGGGCAGCCACCTTCCCTTAACAAACCACGTCACTAACTGAAGAACTTCAGTGATTCAGAGGCTTAACCAACTGGCTTGTGTTTATGACGGTCGCCGTGTCCCGGGCTCAAGTGATCCCCTTTTGCGAACTTCACTTAATTCACTTGACTTACTTAATGACCATGTCACTAACTGAATCACTGCAGTGATTCATTTAACCACCATGGCAAGATAGATCATAAAAGCTCATCAATTAAAAACTCTCTCGCTTAGTGATGGAAATTCAGCTGTGGCCGTACGTTGAAGACCCCCTGCATGCACAAACTTCTTTGGGCCCAAGACTCTTTGTGGGTCTCCTGCCAAGCGCAGGAGGTGAAACTGGGGAGGGGGTGGCAGGACCTGGCTGGAAACAAGAAGCCATGGACACAAACACACACACACACACACACACACACACACACACACACACACACACACAGTTTTTGCAGGGACCCAGAGAATCCAGCCTTTTCATCCCTGACAGGTTGTTGAGGAATCTTGAACAACCGAGGAATCTTATTGGGAAGTAGATTCATTCCGGCGTAGATCAGTGGCTAAACTTTACGTGGCTTCTGGCCAGGGTTCAACGCAACCTACTTCTACTTCATGGGAGTTCTGGTCCATGAATGGGTGAAGAAATTGTGGCTTGGGAAGGCCGATACATAGAATAATAACAGAGTTGGAAGGGACCTTTGAGGTCTTCTAGTCCAACCCCAAGAAGAACTTACACCATTTCAGACAAATGGCTGTCCAGTCTCTTCCAGTGTTGGAGCATTCACCGCTTCTGGAGGCAGGTTGTTCCACTGGTTAATTGTTCTCACTGTCAGGAAGTTTCTCCTTAGTTCTAGGTTGCTTCTCTCCTTGATTAGTTTCCATCTGTTGCTTCTTGTCCTGCCTTCAGGGGCTTTGGAGAATAGCTTGACTCCCTCTTCTTTGGGGCAGCCCCTGAGATACTGGAAGACGGCTATCCTGTCTCCCTTGATCCTTCTCTTTGTTAGACTGCACAGGTCCCTCAACCATTCAGAATAACAGAGTTGGAAGGGACCTTGGAGGTCTTCTAGTCCAGCCCCCTGCTCAAGCAGGAGACCCTATGCAATTTGAGACAAGTGGCTGTAGAGTTTTGTCTTAAAAACCTCCAGTGATGGAGCACTATTAGGAAATTCCTCCTTAGTTCTAGGTTGCTTCTCTCCTTGATGAGTTTCAACCCGTTGCTTCTTGTCCGGCCTTCGGGGGCTTTGGAGAATAACTTGACTCCCTCTTCTTCTTTATAAAACCATAATGAGGCCACACCTGCAATACTGCAGCCAGGTTTGGTCATCATATCACAAAAAAGATGTTGAAAAAAATTCAGAGAAGAGCAACTAAGATGATCAGGGGCCTGGAGGCTAAAACATACGAAGAATGGCTGGCTGGTCTAAAGAAAAGAAGAAACAGGGGACTGTACTATCGTCACAAGGTCATAGACTCGCCAACGGGGTTTCTTCTCCCCCAGTGCAATAAGAGGTTTCGTGGTCTACCTTCCTACTCTTTGTTACCTACCTTCGACTAGTTCCTCTTTTCGTTGGACCTTAATTCCTCTTTGAAGGACTGTCACTCCTGTTAGTTGGTCACCTTGTCGAACGGTGGTCTTTAGTACCGCGCTCCATCACTGGAGATTTTTAAGAAGAGACTAGACGGTCATTTGGACAATGATATAGGTTCTCCTGCTTGGGCGGGGGGCTGGACTAGAAGACCTCCAAGGTCCCTTCCCTCTTCTCTTCTCTTCTCTTCTCTTCTCTTCTCTTCTCTTCTCTACTCTACTCTACTCTACTCTACTCTACTCTACTCTACTCTACTCTTCTCTTCCTTCCCTTCCCTTCCCTTCCCTTCCATTTCATTCCATTCCATTCCATATTCCATTCCGTTCCGTTCTGTTCTGTTCTGTTCCGTTCCGTTCCATTCTAATATTATATTAATTCTATTCTATTCTATTTTGTTCTATTCTGTTCTCTTCCATTCCATTCCATTCCGTTCCATTCTAATATTATATTAATTCTAATATTATATTAATTCTATTTTCTATTCTATTCTATTCTATTCTATTCTATTCTATTCTATTCTATTCTATTCTATTCTATTCCATTATTATATTAATTCCTATTCTATTCTATTCTATTCTATACCATTATTATATTAATTCTATTCTATTCTATTCCTATTCTATTCTATTCTATTCTATTATTATATTAATTCTATTCTATTCTATTCTATTCTATTCTATTCTATTCTATTCTATTCTATTCTATTCTATTCTTTGTGGCAGCCCCTCAGATATTGGAAGACGCTGTCACGATTTGGGCTCTCCTGCTCTAACCACTCGCCTTTCCCTCTTCCGCTTAGACCTCACCGAAGCCATCTTCGACTTCATCCAGAAAAGCCGGAAGATGATCGTGGTCCTGAGCCCCGACTATCTCCTGGAGAAGAGCATCAGCCTTCTGGAGTTCAAGCTAGGTCTCCTGTGCCAGAACAACATTGCCACCAAGTTGGTGGTGCTGGAGTACCAGCCGTTGCCCCAAGCCCACCCAAGCATCCAGCAGCTGAAGGAATCTGTGGCCTTCGTGATCTGGAAGGGCGAGAGGTCCAACCACGTGGGTTCCAAGTTCTGGAAAGCCTTACGTCTAGCTCTGCCTCTCCGGAGTCTCAGCGCCTGCGGCAACGCTGCCTGGAACGAAAGCTGCTCCTCGCATTCGGACACCAGCTTGGACCCGGTCCAGAAGAAGAGGAGCCGGTTGAAAGGGCCCCCCGCGAAGCCCAAGGGGGTCCCCGTCCAAAGAGGGCTTGCCTCCTTGCCCAGAAGGAAGAGCAAACCGCCTGCCAAGCCGTTCCTGGCCTGCCGCTGCTGCGTGGCCTCCTCCAAGGAGAAGCGCCATCTCAAGAGCCCCGGCCAAGCGGTAGCCAAGCCCAAGCAGGAGAGGCCGTGCCAGAGGCCGCTGCTGGGAGACTCTGCGGGGGTCCACCTCCAGAAGAATGGCAAGAAGCATCCTCCGGAGTCCCAGGGGGCCCCTCTCGGTCGCCAGAGGTTTGCCGAGGTGTCCAATAACAATGACTTCTATGTCCTTTAACCGGCGACGGTGGGATCAGCTGCAGATCTGAGAAGGAAGGAAGGAAGACTGACCTCCATTGAGGACCTGGAGCAGGGGTCTTCAAACTTGGCCCTTTTATGACTTGTGGACTTCAACTCCCAGAATTCCTCAGTCAGCCATGCCTGGGTTGTTGTTTTTTTCCTCCTACTAAAGCGGAGAGATTGCAGAGGAAGGGATTACAAGAGAGTAAACGAATGCTTGCTGGAGAATTCTGGGAGTTGAAGTCCACAAGTCATCAAAGGGCCAAGTTTGAAGGCCCTTGTATTAGACTTTCGGGGGAGGGGCAGCCACGTTCAGGATCCAGAATCGGGACCCTTTTCTCTCTCCGTAGGGTGGAAGAAGTCCACAAGTCATAAAAGGGCCAAGTTTGAAGACCCCTGATCTGGAGCTTCTAGAAGCCATGGGACCAGTCTACGAGTAGATTTACGTGG
>NW_015390372.1:38655-50312 GCF_001527695.2 Protobothrops mucrosquamatus | reverse complement strand
TCATCAAAGGGCCAAGTTTGAAGGCCCTTGTATTAGACTTTCGGGGGAGGGGCAGCCACGTTCAGGATCCAGAATCGGGACCCTTTTCTCTCTCCGTAGGGTGGAAGAAGTCCACAAGTCATAAAAGGGCCAAGTTTGAAGACCCCTGATCTGGAGCTTCTAGAAGCCATGGGACCAGTCTACGAGTAGATTTACGTGGGGGGTGGGTTGCCTATGGAGGAGGCCGATGCTTAGGAACGGCCCCCCAGGTTCTTACTTCGTGGGTCAAGGTGGAGATTTGAACTCTCTAAAAAGCCAGGATCTTTCCTAAGAGAAAGAAAAGCTTGGGGAGATGTGTCCACCATAACAGCTGCCCATCACGGAGACTTGTGGAAGGCACGGTTCTTCCCTGCTTTAGAGGTCAGCGTCCCCCTCCTCTTTCATTCCAGCTGTGTTGGGACAGGATGTTTGGGTACACCGGTTGGGAATTCTGGCTCTCGTAGTCCCAGCAAAAAGTGGTAGAGTCAACGAAGGAGAAGGCCAGGTGGCTTCAGTGGTGGGATTTAAATACCAGAACAATTGGTTCTCTTATTGGATGTAGGCCTGGGCCTCCGAAAGCTAGAATGGACTTCCGGAAGTGGCATCCATGCACTTCCAGTGGGCCGTTTTAGGCCTGGGAGACCTCCTGGCTTCCGAGGCCTAGAACGGACTTCCGGAAGTGGCATCCATGCACTTCCATTGGGCCATTCTAGGCCTGGCAAGCCTTCTCCCAGCCTCCGGGGCCAAAATGGACTTCCGGAAGTGGCATCCATGCACTTCTGGCAGGCCGTTCTAAGCCTGGAAGGCCTCCTCCAGGTCGCCAAGGCCTAGACTGGACTTCCGGAAGCAGTGTATGCATTCAGCCGGTTCTCCGAACTCAGCCAAATTTAGCTACCGGTTCTACTGAACCGGTGCGAACCAGCTGAATCCCACCCCTGGGTGGCTTCGTCCGATCTTCGGCTTTAGATCCAGAGCCGCAGACTTTGGGCAAGGGGGGGGGCTCAGTAGAAGAACTTAAACACAGCAACAGACCCCCCCCCTCCCCATCCAACTTATTTGGGTGATGTTCCGAAAGGTTTCTGGGGAGAATCCCAGATGAACCAACAAATCCATGGGTTTTTTTTAAAAAAAATATTATTATTGCTATTGTTGCTTTAATTTACCAAGAACATTTGCAACTCCCTTTGGCTCTGTGGCCATATTTTAATCGTTTTTAAAGTGCTCTTTTTTCTGTCTTTTTTTTTTTTTAAAAAAAGGGGCTGCATTTTTATTTTTTTGGGGGGGAACAGAGCTGTTGAAAATTAAATTTTCCTTTCTGTAAATGGCTTCGGGAGCATCTGGGTCCGTGGGCTGCCGTTCTTGCGTGGTTCTTCCCCGCTTCGAGCAGAGATTCTGATTTATTCCTGCCTGCAGCTGTCCCCAAAGTTCCCTTCGACGGGAAACAGGATGCAGCCCCCAACCCCGATCCCCCTCCTCCATCTGCCTCCCTCCTTCTGTCCCCTTGGTGCCCCCAACGTCTCCTCTGGCTGGGGGGGAGGAATCCCAGGTAGTCCTCAGTTTACGACCGTAACGGAGCCTGCCCATCACCGTCCTAAGTCGTGACGGTCGTAAATCGTACGAGCCACAGGACCGACCTGATTTTATCACCATTTTTTTGCAGCGGTCGTAAAGGGAATGCTGTCGTCCTTAAGTGGGCCGATGCTTTGCTAGGGGCTGTTTGTTGCTGAAAACCAGAAGCAAATGCAACGGTCAGCAAAACCGTCATAAAATGAGGTCATTTCGCCGCAGAGACAGGCAATCCTCGACTTACGACGACCGTTGAGCCAAAAGGTTTTTGCTGTTAAGGGAGACAGTTGGTGAACCGAGCTTTGCCCTGTTTTACGACCTTTCTTGCCACAGTGGCTAAGCCAACCACTGCAGTCGATGGGTTAGGAACACGGTTCTTAAGTGAATTGTTGAAGCCCTTAAGTCAGTCACACGGTCATTAAGTGAATCCGGCTTCCCCCCGTTGACTTTGCTTGTCAGAAGGTCGCAAAAGGGGATCACGTGACCCTAGCTGAGGAATTCTGGGAGTTGAAGTCCACGAGTCATAAAAGGGCCATAGTTCCGCCATGCTGGCTCAGGAATTCTGGGAGTTGAAGTCCGCCAGTCGGCTGAGGAATTCTGGGAGTTAAAGTCCGCCAGTCGTGACCATAGTTCCTCCACGCTGGCTGAGAAATTCTGGGAGTTGAAGTCCGCAAGTCATAAAAGGGCCAAGTTTGAAGAGCCCTGCTCTGGACCGAGAAAAGTCAGAGTAAGTACAGATACCATCGACTTAAAAAATTCATTTAGTGACCATTCGAAGTCACAACAGCACCAAGAAAAATGACTTAGGATCGTTTTTCACACTTAACGACCGTTGCAGCCCTCCCCAGGCTCACGTGGTCAAAATTCGGATGCTTGGCCACTGACTCGTATTTACGACGGTCGCAGCATCCCCGGGGGCGGGTGTCACGTGATCCGTTTTTACGACCTTCTGACCAGCAAAGTCAACAGGGGAAGCCAGACTCGCTTAACGACGGTGTGTGACTAACTGGACAAACCCAGTGATTCGTTTAACGACAGCGGGAAGAAAAGGTCATAAAACGGGGCAAAAGTTATTTTAACTGTCTCGCTTAGAAACAGAAATCTTGGGCTTGTGGTCGTAAGTTGAGGACCATCCGACACAAGTCCTCCCGTTCAAAAAAAAGGAGTCTTGTCTGCAGTCAGACACAGCCAACAGCTCCGGATCTACGGATTGCTTGTATCTGCAATTGTTGGAAAATAATTAGTAATTATGGAAACGGGGATTTCAGCGGGAGATTCAGCCGTCTCGATGGAGCCATTAGCAAGGAGAAAGATTTGTGTTTGGTTTGCCTTTCAGTCTGAATGCAGGCTACGATAATTGGGCATTTTCAAACCAACGTGTGAGCCGAAATTGGCCCTTAATTCATTTTCGCAGATGTTATTCTCCAATTAAAGAAAGGAAAAGAAGAATACGATGGGGAGAATCCGAAGAAAAATGTCTGAGTTTAGGGAAATAATGTAGAAAAGGGCACTCTTTGAGGGGGAAGGCAGAAAAATGGTTTGTTAGGCAATGCTGGAATTAAAAGCACATGCACCCAAATAGCAAAATATTACCGAGAGACATGAAATGAAGAAAGAAAGAAAGAAAGAAAGAAAGAAAGAAAGAAAGAAAGAAAGAGAGAGAGAGAGAGAGAGAGAGAGAGAGAGAGAGAGAGAGAGAAAGAAAGAAAGAAAGAAAGAAAGAAAGAAAGAAAGAAAGAAAGAAAGAAAGAAAGAAAGAAAGAGGAAGGAGGGAAGGAAGGGAGGAGATGGAAAGGGAGGGAGGGAGAAGACAAGAAAGATGAGGGAGGAGAAAGGAAGGAAGAAGGGAAGGAAGAGAAAGAAAGAGAGAGAGGGAGGCAGGAGACAAGAAATTGATGAAGGAGGAGAAAGGAAGGAAGGAAGGAAGGAAGATCCTCAGAAAAGAAAAGAAAAGAAATGGGAAGGAAAGGAAAGGAACTGAATAAGCAGCCAGTTTGCCAGCCTTTATGGCTCACTTTAACTGCTGTATGGAGTTCCCCTTATTTATTTATTTATTTATTTATTATTTAAATTTATATCCCGCCCTTCTCCTTGCGGACTCAGGGCGGCTGACAATCGATTAAAAAACACCAACAACAATCACAGAATTAAAATTAATTAAAAAGAGATATTTAAATATTGTCTAATTTAAAATATGATTAAAACCCCCTCTAAAAATTTCCCCTAGGCCAGTCCTGCAAGCTGGAATAGCCATGTCTTAAGGGCGCGGCGGAAGGAAGGGAGATCAGGGATCACCCTGATCTCTGGGGGCAGCTCATTCCAGAGGGTGGGAGCTCCCACAGAGAAGGCCCTTGCCCTTCCTCCTCCTCCTCCTCCTCCTCCTCCTCCTCCTCCTCCTCCTCCTTCTCCTCCTCCTGTCTCCTGTCTCCTTTCTTCTTTCTTCTTTCTCCTCCTCCTCCTTTTCCCTTTCTCCTTCTCCTCCTCCTGCTCCTCCTGTCTCCTTTCTTCTTTCTCCTCCTCCTTCCTCCTCCCTTTCTCCTCCTCCTTTCTTCTTCCTCCTCCTCCTCCTCCTCCTCCTCCTCCTCCTCCTCCTCCTCCTCCTCCTCCTCCCAGAAGCAGAAAGAAGCCCATTTTGGGGGGCTGCTCTTGTGCCCTTCGAATCCCACCCAGGAGTCCTGGGGCTGATCGGAGTCACATCAAAACCCACCACAGGGACCTTAACATATTTAATGCTTGTCCAATGGGTTGTCGACGCTGCTCTTAGCACCCCCTGGGCCTAAACCGGGGGAAATTTCAAGGGTCTAAAAAGAGCCTAAGTGTTTTTTTAAAATATATATATATATACTTTTCAAAATATTCCAAAACTCCTTTTTTTTAAAAAAAAAAAAAAGTAGAAATCGTCCTTCGACGCACGTAGAATGGAAGTCCCAGAAATAGACCGGGGAGAAATTTGGGGGGGAAATGGAAGCTATTTAAAAATAGACCAGGGGAGAATTATGGCTCCATCAGAAACTCCTTTTTTTTTTTTGTCTGCAGACTGGGTTGCCTCTGAGAATGACCCTCATTTATTAAAAAAAGAAAGAAAGAAAGAAAGAAAGAAAGAAAGAAAGGCCCCTTTTTTTTGAGCCATCAATTCAGTCTTTTTTTTCCCTCCCTGCTGCAAAGATGACAAATAATTTCCGACTCGGCTGCTGATAGAAACGGTTTTGCTCTGAATGGACAATGAATGCCAAATGTTTTCCCCCATATTTTTGGAGTCCAAAGTGGTGCTGCTATAATTACCCTTCCTCCTCCTCCTCCTCCCTCCCACCCTGCTTTCCCCCCCAAAAAAGTGCATTTTCGCAGCCCAGACACACGCAGACCCTGGAAATAGCTCGGGTGCCTCTGACCGAGGAGACGGGCTGGAGGCTGCAGCTGTTCCGTGGGTTAAAAAAAGATGCAAAAAGGAGGATTTGTCAAAAGAGACGCTGCTCCCTGCCTTTGGCCAGATGCCCTCCACCCCAGGACGGCGCTTGGGGGGTGGGACCCCCACAGGCCAGCCTGGAATCAGGCCGGAGGGGCTGTAGCGCCAGGGTCTCCCAGCCCTGGCCACGTTAAGGTGAGTGGACTTCAACTCCCAGAATTCCCCAGCCAGCTACGGGAGTGGGCACACCTATCTCAAAGCAGGCTGGCTGGGGGATTCTGGGAGTTGAAGCCCACCTCTCTTAAAGCAAGCTGGCTGGGGGATTCTAGGAGCTGAAGTTCATCCCTCTCAAAGCAGGCTGGCTGGGGGATTCTGGGAGCTGAAGTCCACCCATTTCAAAGCAGGCTGGCTGGGGGATTCTGGGAGTCAAAGTCCACCCATCTCAAAGCAGGCAGGCTGGGGGATTCTGGGAGTTAAAGTCCACAAGTCATGAAGGCGCCAGGTTTGAAGACCCCTGGTGTGGAACCTTCCTGAAACTGTTGAAAGGACTGTTTTGTAGACTGAAACAAATGATATAATATGCTTTTTATTCCAAATAGGATCCAACACACCAAATCACTCCCATGAGCATTATCAGATGATGGTTTTTTTCCTTCATGTATACTCACTACAGAATAGAATAGAATAGAATAGAATAGAATAGAATAGAATAGAATAGAATATAGAAATAGAAATAGAAATAGAATAGAATAGAATAACGAATAGAATAGAATTACAGAATAGAATAGAATAGAATAGAATAGAATAGAATAGAATAGAATAGAATAGAATAGAATATAGAAATAGAATAGAATGGAATATAGAAATAGAAATAGAATAGAATAGAATAACGAATAGAATAGAATAGAATAGAATAGAATAGAATAGAATAGAATATAGAAATAGGAATATAATAGAATAATGAATAGAATAGAATTATAGAATAGAATAGAATAGAATAGAATAGAATAACAGAGTTAGAAGGGACCTTGGAGATCTTCTAGTCCAACCCCCTACTCAAGCAGGAGACCCTATTCCAGTGGTGGCGAACCTTTTAGAGACCGAGTGCCCAAACTGCAACCCAAAACCCACTTATGCATCGTCGGGTGCCGGGTGGGTGTGGCCCATTGGGTGGGCGTGGCTGTGGTGGTAATGCCAGACTGGGCGGGACTAAAAAGTTTGATCAATCAGTTCCAACTTTGCAAGATCTTTTTTTTCCCCACAAGAAGTTGAAATTGACTGATTGAACCTTTTTTTTGTTGTTTGCACACGGCGGCAGAGGCCCAAAGCGATAAAGGTTTTATAAAACCCAGCTGAAGGCCTAGGACTGGGGCGACGGCGCGCGTGCCCACAGAGAGGGCTCTGAGTGCCGCCTCTGGCACCCGTGCCATCGGTTCGCCACCACGGCCCTACACCATTTCTAAGATAGATAATCTCATATCCCTCCCCCTCGGTTGAGAGAGGGCCGTTCAGTTTGGACCTAGAGGGCCTCTTTGACCCCCCCTCTTTCAAACCAGCGGTCCTCCCTGTCCAAAATGTGGACTTTGGTCTTGGTCTTTCAAAGGCAGATGGACGGTTGACTCTTGTCCGGATGGGTTTGTTCTCCTGTGTTGGGCCAAGCGTTTGTGGAATGGTTATTTTGTTTCCCCAATGTTCAGATCTGCTTAGGGCTCACTGCGTTGTCCTGCATACTGAAACGTCTTCAAGGAGAAAAAAAGAAAGTCCAGTTGTCTGGGGGGGGGGAAGCACCTTTGGGACAACCAGGACTGACAGTCTCCATCCACATAGAGCAGGATTAGCCCTCTCTGCTGAACCCCTGTGGTTTGGGGACCCGCCAGCAGGTGTCGCTGTGCTCCCAGCAGGGAAGCCAGGCGTGGCTGGGAAGGACAGCATCTTAACAGAATGATGGAACTGGGAAGGGACCTGGGAGGTCTTCTAGTCCAACCCCTTGCCCAGGATCATGGAATCCTAGGGCTGGAAGGGGCCTTGGAGGTCTTCTAGTCCAGCCCCCTGCCCAGGATCATGGAATCATAGGGCTGGAAGGGGCCTGGGAGGTCTTCTAGTCCAGCCCCCTGCCCAAGATCATAAAATAACAGGGCTGGAAGGAGCCTTAGAGGTCTTCTAGTCCAGCCCCCTGACCAGGATCACAGAATCATAGGGCTGGAAGGGACCTTGGAGGTCTACTAGTCCAACCCCCCTGCTCAATATTATAGAATCCTAAGGCTGGAAGGGGCCTTGGAGGTCTTCAGGTCCAACCCCCTGCCCAAGATCATAGAATCCTAGGGCTGGAAGGGGCCTTGGAGGTCTTCTAGTCCAACCCCTGCTCAACAGCATAGAATCCTAAGCGACCTTCCCTGTAACCTCCAGAAGTTCAGGTTGGGGGACGGGTTCTGGTATCTTAGGATCCCGACCTTCCTCGGAATCTCCAGAAGATCAGGTCGGGGGACTGATCCTAGTGTCTTAGTATCCCGACCTTCCCTGGAACCTCCAGAAGTTCAGGTCGGGGGACGAGTTCGTCCTCTGAAAGATGGTAAGGTCTATTTAGGTTGTCCAGTCTCTTCTTTAAAACATTCTTCGTAGCCCCCCCCCCCATTTGCCTGCCTCACCTTCTGGTCTTCACCTGGCGGCTTTCCAGAAAAACCGAGCATGACACATTGAATAGCCACCTGGCTTACCAATGGAGACCCGGGTCCCTGTTGTGCTCATAAACTCACGGTTAAATATTCCTGAGACTTTAACCTTCCTCAGCAGTGGATGGCAGCTGTCATTGCTCCCCATATATGATAGGTTGAAGTCCACAAGTCACAAAAGGGCCACACTGGAAGACCCCTGCTGTAGACAGATGATCAGAAGCAGCCTTGCACTTTCTGCAGGCGTTCTGCTGACCATCACTTTCCTCACACCCGTGTGCATCTGAACCCACACCCCTCAACCACTTTCTGTTCCCCATTTCTCACTGTTCCAGTCCTTATGGTCCCAATATATTTGAAACAAGCAAGCTTAGCAAAAACAGACGGAGTAAAATAGAATCAAGATCACGCAAAGTGTTAGTACCGCTTTATAAAGCCCTAGAGAGGCCACACCTGGAATACTGCAGCCAATTTTGGTCACCATATCACAAAAAAGATGTTGAGAGTTTGGAAAAAGTTCAGAGAAGAGCAACTAAGATGATCCAAGGCCTGGAGACTAAAACATACGAAAAATGGCTGCGGGACTTGGATTCGGCTGGTCTAAAGAAAAGAAGAAATAGGGGAGACATGATAGAAGCGTTCCAGTATCTGAGGGGCTGCCACAAAGAGGAGGGGGATACACTATTCTCCAAAGCACCAGAGGGCAGAGAAACAATGGTTGGAAACTGACCAAAGAGAGAGGCAACCTGGAATTAAGGAGAAACTTCCTGACAGTGAGGACAATTAACCAGTGGAACAGTTTGCCACCAGAAATTGTGGGCGCTCCATCACTGGAGATTTTTAAGAAGAGACTGGACAGTCACATGTCTGAGATGGTATAGGTTCTGCTGCTTGAGCAGGGGGCTGGACTAGAAGATCCCTAAGGTCCCATCCAGCTCTATTCTATTCTATTCCATTCCATATTCTATTCTATTCTATTCTATTCTATTCTATTCTATTCTATTCTATTCTATTCCATTCCATTCCATTCCATTCCATTCCATTCTCTATTCTATTCTATTCTATTCTATTCTATTCTATTCTATTCTATTCTATTCTATTCTATTCTGTAATTCTATTCTATTCTATTCTATTCTATTCCATTCCATTCCATTCCATTCTATAACACAACGCAGAGAGAAACATTTGAACAGCTGCCCTTCCGAGCATCCGCTCCCGACCATTGTGTGGACCTGGCACCACTACCCTGGCGCTCCTCCAGGAGGGTGTTCCTGGTGGGTGACTCCCTCGAATTATCCAGCCCCTTCCCCAATCCCCTGCGTGGGGTGGTGGGTGGGGGGGGCAATTGTCACGGCGGGAGATTTATTTATTTTTCTCCCCTGACAGTTCAATGAAAAGAGAGAAATGCAGAAAAACCAGCTGTCGGAATGCTCCCCCGGGGGTTGCGCTGGGTGGACCCAGGCAGGATGCTTCCTCCTTCCGAGTGGCGTCCCGGGAGGTTGCTTGGCCCGATAGGGATCTACATTCTCGGCCTGGTTACAGGGATCGGCACGGAATCCATCGCTAGCTGATCCTGCCGGCTGGCTATAAAACAAATTACACGGCTACCAGTCAGAGGAAACAGGCTGGAGAGCAGAAATGCATCTCCACTTGTCTGAAATGGTCTCTAGGGTCTCCTGTTTGATCAGGGAGGGTTGGGATAGATGACCTCCAAGGTCCCTTCCAGCTCTGTTATTCTGTTATTTTTCACTGCCTCCCTCCCTTCCTTAAGAAGGCTTTTTAAGAAGAGACAGCCAGTTGTCTGAAATGGTCTAGGGTCTCCTGCTTGAGTGTGGGGGGTGGGTGAGTTGGGCTAGATGACCTCCAATGTCCCTTCCAGCTCTGTTATCTTGTGTTTTATTCTGGACAAGAAGTAATAGGTGGAAGCTCTTTAAAAGGAGAGAAGCAACCTGGAACTTAGGAGAAATTTCCTAACAGTGAGGACAATTAACCAGTGGAACAGCTTGCCACCAGAAGTTGTGGGTGCTCCATCACTGGAGGCTTTTAAGAGGAAATTGGACAGCCATTTGACTGGGATGGTAAAATGTCTCCTGCCTGAGCAGGGGATTGGATTAGGGTGTCCTGCTTGGGTGGGGGGTTGGACTAGATGACCTCCAAGGTCCCTTCTAGTTCTGTTATTCTATTCTAGATCCACATCAGGTCTTCTCCCAGACCTTCTCCCATACCAAGGGCTCCTCCACAGAAGCCACCCACCGCTTTGACGTCTCCCTTCTCCATTCTAAAAAGGGCGACTTCACCTGTTGCCCTGACTTTGGTCTTTCTGTTTCAAGAGGAGGAACTGAAGCAGTCAATAGGGCTTGGGAAGAAAGGCAGGAAGCTGGAAGGAAAGGAAGCTGGAAGGAAAGGAAGCTGATAGGAAAGGAAGCTGATAGGAAAGGAAGCTGAAAGGAAAGGAAGCTGAAAGGGAAGGGAAGGAAGAGGGAAGGGAAAGGAAGGGAAGGGAAGAAAAGGAAAAGGGAAGGGAAGGGAAGGGAAGGGAAGGGAAGGAAAGGAAGTGGGAAGGGAAGGAAAGGAAAGGAAAAAGAAGGAAAGGAAAGGAAAGGAAAGGAAGAGGGAAGGGAAGGGAAGGAAAGGAAAGAGGGAAGGGAAGAGAAGGGAAGGAAACAAAAGGAAACGAAAGGAAAGGAAAGGAAAGGAAAGGGAAGGAAAGGAAAGGAAAGGAAAGGAAAGGAAAGGGAAGTAAAGGAAAGGAAAGGAAAGGAAAGGGAAGGAAAGGGAAGGAAAGGAAAGGAAAGGGAAGGAAAGGGAAGGGAAGGAAGAGGGAAGGGAAAGGAAGAAAAAGAAAGGAAAGGAAACAGAAGGAAAGGAAAGGAAAGGAAGAGGGAAGGGAAGGGAAGGAAAGGAAAGGAAGAGGAAGAAAAGGAAAGGGAAGGAAAGAGGGATGGAAAGAAAAGGAAAGGGAAGGGAAGGAAGAGGGAAAGGAAGGAAAGGAAAGGAACAGGAAGGAAAGGAAAGGGAAGGAAAGAGGGAAGGAAAGGAAGAGGGAAGGAAAGGAAAGGAAAGGAAGAGGAAGAAAAGGAAAGGGAAGGAAAGAGGGAGGGAAAGAAAAGGAAAGGGAAGGGAAGGAAGAGGGAAAGGAAGGAAAGGAAAGGAAGAGGAAGAAAAGGAAAGGGAAGGGAAGGAAGAGGGAAGGAAAGGAAAGGAAAGGAAGAGGAAGAAAAGGAAAGGGAAGGAAAGAGGGACAGAAAGAAAAGGGAAGGGAAGGGAAGGAAGAGGGAAGGAAAGGAAAGGAAAGGAAAGGAAGAGGGACGGAAAGGAAAACAGAAGGAAGAGGGAAGGGAAGGAAAGGAGCATTTCCACCAGGGGGCGCCCTTGCCTTGGCTCCAAGAAAGAGGGCCTCCAGGCAAGACCCTTTCCCACCAACCGAGGCCTTGGGATGATGTGGCAGGGTTGTTGATCCGGCCACATTCTGCCGGCCAGAAGTTCCCTGAGGACGGGCTCCGCCACGAGTCCAAAAGCTCGGAAGGCTAAGCCTCTAGTCCCTGTGACCGACTCAGATTGGATCCCGCAAAGACCATTTTGTAGCCTTGGGAGGCTATGGATTGGCCCAACCCCTGGGAGCCTTCCTGGAGAAAGAACAGCCCCACATCTGGAAAAAGCCTCTCTGAAACATTCAGACCATCTGCCTGGAGAACTGCGCGTGTCCGCAGGAAGAACAGCAAATGATCATGTCAGGATCACGCGAAGTGTTAGTACCGCTTTATAAAACCCTAGTAAGGCCACACCTGGAATACTGCAGCCAATTTTGGTCACCATATCACAAAAGAGCAACTGAGATGATCCAAGGCCTGGAGACAAAAACATACAAAGGACGGCTGCAGGAATTGGGTTTAGCTAGTCTAAAGAAAAGAAGAAACAGGGGAGACACGATAGCAGCCTTCCAGTATCTCAGGGGCTGCCCTAAAGAAGAGGGAGTCAAGCTATTCTCCAAAGCACCTGAA
>NW_015390372.1:33151-38384 GCF_001527695.2 Protobothrops mucrosquamatus | reverse complement strand
ATTTTGGTCACCATATCACAAAAGAGCAACTGAGATGATCCAAGGCCTGGAGACAAAAACATACAAAGGACGGCTGCAGGAATTGGGTTTAGCTAGTCTAAAGAAAAGAAGAAACAGGGGAGACACGATAGCAGCCTTCCAGTATCTCAGGGGCTGCCCTAAAGAAGAGGGAGTCAAGCTATTCTCCAAAGCACCTGAATGCAGGACGAGCAACAATGGTTGGGAACTGACCAAAGAGAGAAGCAACCTGGGATTAAGGAGAAACTTCCTGACAGTGAGAACAATCAACCAGCGGAACAGCTGGCCACCAGAAATCGCTAGGGTTGCCAGGTCTGCTTCCAAAAAATAGCGGACAAGCGGGGGGGGGGGGGTTAAGTAGTAAAAAAAGTAGACTGTACCGCTTTAGATTACGTACCATTTCATCATAAAGCTTTTGAATAAAAAAAATGTCCACTATTTTGTGAAAAAATTTAGTGAACATAATGTGAAAAAAGCGGACTGTCCGCTCAAATAGTGGACACCTGGCAACCCTAGAAATCGTGGCTGCTCCATCCCTGGAGGTTTTTAAGAAGCGACTGGACATTCACCTGTCTGAGACGGTGTAGGTTCTCCTGCTTGAGCAGGGGGCTGGACTAGATGACCTTCCAGCTCTATTCTAAGGTTGCTTCTCTCCTGGATGAGTTTCCATGTGTTGCTTCGGGTAGCTCAGAAACGCTGCGTGGAGGATCCCCTAGAACCCACCCACCCCTCCTGCTCTCGAGATCCTGACCCCCCCCCTGCAGGTTGGGGCTGCTGTTCGTGGAGGAAGTGCCGAGTGCGCCTTGCTCCGAGGCGGGCGTGGGGCACTCCTTGCCCTGCCTTTGTTCAGCCCAGCCTGCCAAGCCCAGCTGGCAGAGCCCGGCCCCACCACAAAGGGGGCCATTAGCAGCCCATGGTTATTCCTGTAAGCTGAGCCCGTCCTGGGGCAGCAGCGGCTCAAAGGAGGCTTAAGTGAAAGGCAAACAGTCCCCGGCCCACTCCTGTTTGTGTTACGCTCCGATTGTGTAAGTGTTTTTTACGGTCTGACTTTTCCCAAAAGGGCCTTCATGGGCCTTTGCCAGCTGGGTTTCTCCCATCATCCAGAGACCGGGTGATTGATTCCGCGGCGGGGCGGGGGGGGGGGGAATGCAGAAAAAGCAGAAGAATCCACAGATGAATCAAAGTTTGGGCTGGGCCGAGACTTTTGCCCCGTTTAGGTGTGATCTACACACGAGGATGGTTCACAGGGGCCGGATTGCGCAATTTGCTAAAAGACGGATCCGGAGGCTGCACGTGGGAGGGGCTGGTGCCCCAACAGGTGGTGCCCCCAAAGGGACTTCGCCCCGTGGCCTCGCTCTGCAACCCCTTGGCACACAAACGCGCAGTTCCGCAAGGTGGAGAATCTTTGTAGCTGAGGATTGAATTCGGGGGTCCTGGGGGCTCTCTGAGCTGGGTGGTTTCCTTGCAGACGTTTCATGACCCGAATAGGGAACATCATCAGTGCTAGAAGGGAGGAGGATTTATGGAGAGGAGGAGGAGGAGGAGGAGGAGGACTGTGGGGTCCTTGGTGCTCTCTGAACTTGGTGGTTTTCTTGGAGACATTTCATGACCCAAATAGGTAATATCATCAGTGCTAGAAAGGAGGGGCCTTTGTGGGGAGGGGGAGGAGCAGGAGGAGGAGGAGGAGGAAGAAGAAGAAGAGGAGGAGATGGAGAAGAGAACTGTGGGGTCCTCAGTCCTCTCTGAACTTGGTGGTTTTCTTGCAGACATTTCATGACACAACTAGGTAATATCATCAGTGCTAGAAAGGAGGGGCCTTTGTGGAGAGGAGGAGGAGGAGGAGGAGGAGGAGGAGGAGGAGGAGGAGGAGGATTGAGGGGTCCTGGGTCCTCTCTGATCTTGATTGTTTTCTTACAGACGTTTCATGACCCAACTAGGGAACGTCATCAGTTCTCAGCATCAGTTGGGTCATGAAACATGTGCAAGAAAACCATTGAAAAAAACCCCACAATCACTCTAAAAATCTATCAAGCTGCACCTGCTAGGTCAGGGGTCTTCCAACATGGCCCTTTTATGACTTGTGGACTTCAACTCCCAGAATTCCTCAGCCAGGCACGCTGGCTGAGGAATTCTGGGAGTTAGTCCACTCCTCTTAAAGTCTATATCAGGGGTCTTCAAACTTCAAGCGTGCCTGGCTGAGGAATTCTGGGAGTTGAAGTCCACAAGTCATAAAAGGGCCAAGTCTGAAGACCCCTGTGCTAGGTCCTTTCTGGACCTGGTGATGCCTGGCCAAGTTAGTCATTTCATCTTCACTCAGTAGAGAAAGTCCTCAATTTACGACCACAGCTGAGTCCACAGCTTTCGTGGCTGAGGTAGAAACTTGTCAAGTGACTTTTGCCCCGTTTTACGACTTTTCTTGCCACAGATGCTAAGTGAATCATTGAAGTTGTTCAGTTAGTAACACGGTCGCTAAATGAATTTGGCTTCCCCCCTTGACTTTGCTGGTCAGAAGGTCGCAAAAGAGGATCACGCGATTCCCCGGGGACGCTGCGACCGTCATAAATATGAGTCAGTGGCCAAGCGTCCGAATTTAATCACGTAATCCCAGGGACGCTGCAATGTGAAAAGTGGTCATAAATCCCTTTTTTCGGCGCTGTTGTAACTTTGAACGGTCACTAAATGAGCGGTTGTAAGTCGGGGACTACTTGTAGCAGAGTTGGAAGGGACCTTGGAAGTATGAAGTCCACAGGTTCTTAAAGACACCCCCACTTTGGAGACTGTGGGAGCACCACATAGACGACCGAGGCGGAGGGCAGCAAGCAACCTGGAATGGAAACTTCCTAACGGTGAGGACAGTTAACCAGTGGAACAGCTTGCCACCAGAAATCGTGGGCGCTCCATCCCTGGAGGTTTTTAAGAAGAGACTGGACAGTCACTCATCTGAGATGGTGTAGTACAGGGGTGTCGAACTCAATTTGCCCTTGACGTGATGGCCCGTTGCCTGGAGGCCGTACGGGTCTGGATGGGGAGGAACAGACTCAGGCTCAACCCTTCCAAGACCGAGTGGCTGTGGTTGCCAGCGCCTCGGCATAGTCAGCTGACACCATCGCTGACTATAGGGGGCGAAACTTTGGCCCCCTCGGAGAGGGCGCGCAACTTGGGAGTCCTCCNAGGAGGAGGAGGACGACGACGACGACGACGACGACGACGACGACTATGGGGTCCTTGGTGCTCTCTGAGCTTGGTGGTTTTCTTGCAGATGTTTCATGACCCAACTAGGTAATATCATCAGTGCTAGAAAGGAGGGGCCTTTGTGGAGAGGAGGAGGAGGAGGAGGAGGAGGAGGATTGAGGGGTCCTGGGTCCTCTCTGAGCTTGATTGTTTCCTTGCAGACGTTTCATGACCCAACTAGGGAACGTCATCAGTTCTCAGCATCAGTTGGGTCATGAAACATGTGCAAGAAAACCATTGGAAAAAAAACCACAATCACTCTAAAAATCTATCAAGCTGCACCTGCTAGGTCAGGGGTCTTCAAACGTGGCCCTTTTATGACTTCTGGACTTCAACTCCCAGAATTCCTCAGCCAGGCACGCTGGCTGAGGAATTCTGGGAGTTAGTCCACTCCTCTTAAAGTCTATATCAGGGGTCTTCAAACTTGGCCCTTTTATGACTTGTGGACTTCAACTCCCAGAATTCCTCAGCCAGCCACGCTGGCTGAGGAATTCTGGGAGTTGAAGTCCACAAGTCATAAAAGGGCCAAGTCTGAAGACCCCTGTGCTAGGTCCTTTCTGGACCTGGTGATGCCTGGCCAAGTTAGTCATTTCATCTTCACTCAGTAGAGAAAGTCCTCAATTTACGACCACAGCTGAGTCCACAGCTATTGTGGCTGAGGTAGAAACTTGTCAAGTGACTTTTGCCCCATTTTACGACCTTTCTTGCCACAGATGCTAAGTGAATCATTGAAGTTGTTCAGTTAGTAACACGGTCGCTAAATGAATTTGGCTTCCCCCCTTGACTTTGCTGGTCAGAAGGTCGCAAAAGAGGATCACGCGATTCCCCGGGAACGCTGCGACCGTCATAAATATGAGTCAGTGGCCAAGCGTCCGAATTTAATCACGTAATCCCAGGGACGCTGCAATGTGAAAAGTGGTCATAAATCCCTTTTTTCGGCGCTGTTGTAACTTTGAACGGTCACTAAATGAGCGGTTGTAAGTCGGGGACTACTTGTAGCAGAGTTGGAAGGGACCTTGGAAGTATGAAGTCCACAGGTTCTTAAAGACACCCCCACTTTGGAGACTGTGGGAGCACCACATAGACAACCGAGGCGGAGGGCAGCAAGCAACCTGGAATGGAAACTTCCTAACGGTGAGGACAGTTAACCAGTGGAACAGCTTGCCACCAGAAATCGTGGGCGCTCCATCCCTGGAGGTTTTTAAGAAGAGACTGGACAGTCACTCATCTGAGATGGTGTAGTACAGGGGTGTCGAACTCAATTTCACTGAGGGCCGCATCAGCATTGTGGTTGCCCTGGGGGGGGGCGGGGTGTGTGTGGCCAGAGTGGGTGCAGCCTACTGGGTGGGCGTGGATAGAGTGGGTGTGGCCTACTGGGTGGGTGTGGCCAGTTCTACATCATTCAAGTCAAGGGTGCCTATGGGGGGGCCTGGGCAGGAGTGGGACAGATCTGAGGGTCTCTGGCAGAAGGGGTGGGACCAGAGAAAGTGCCAAGGCATGGTCCACTGGGCCAAGTGCCAAGATGGCCACCACAAAATTGTTCATTGGCTCCCGGCCAGCCTGGGCCAGGGCCAAGGCAGCGGGGGCCGTTCCCTCACTGTTTCCAGGATGGCTTCGTGGACCACGTGAAACCACTTCGCGGGCCGCATCCGGCCCCTGGGCCTTCTGTTTGACATGTCTGGTGTAGTAGGTTCTCCTGCTTGAGCAGGGGGCTGGACTAGAAGACCTCCAAGCTCCCTTCCAGCTTCTATTCTAGTCAATAGATTATTAGGGGACTGGAGGCCGAAGCATATAAGGAACGGCTGCTGGAATTGGATATGTCTAGTTTAACGAAGAGAAGGACGACGGGGAACAGGATAGCAGTGTTCCAGTATCTCAGGGGCTGCCCCAAAGAAGAGGGAGTCAAGCTGTTGTCCAAAGCCCCCGAAGGCAGGACAAGAAGCAACGGATGGAAACTCACCAAGGAGAGGAGCAACCTAGAACT
>NW_015390372.1:13436-32854 GCF_001527695.2 Protobothrops mucrosquamatus | reverse complement strand
AAGCATATAAGGAACGGCTGCTGGAATTGGATATGTCTAGTTTAACGAAGAGAAGGACGACGGGGAACAGGATAGCAGTGTTCCAGTATCTCAGGGGCTGCCCCAAAGAAGAGGGAGTCAAGCTGTTGTCCAAAGCCCCCGAAGGCAGGACAAGAAGCAACGGATGGAAACTCACCAAGGAGAGGAGCAACCTAGAACTAAGGAGAAATTTCCTGACTATTAGAACAATTAACCAGTGGAACCACCTGCCTCCAGAAGCGGTGAATGCTCCAACACTGGAAGTTTTTAAGAAGAAACTGGACAGCCATTTGTCCGAAATGGTATAGGGTTTCCTGCCTAAGCAGGGGGTTGGACTAGATGACCTCCAAGGTCCCTTCCAACTTTACTACTACTACTGCTACTGCTACTGCTACTATTACTATTACTACTACTACTACTACTACTACTACCACTACTACTACTACTACTACTACTACTACTATTATTATTATTATTATTATTATTATTATTATTATTATTATTATTATTATTATTACTAGACTTCAGGCTGCAGACGGTCAAGGATCTGGAAGACCTTCTTCTCTCTGGCCAACGGTTGACTTCCAGAGCTGGACACCGCCTATTCCCCAGGTCTTAGGCCCCCTCCCTTCCTTGTGGATTGGCACCTGTGGAAGAGGCTGGAGGAGGCCCCAAGCAACAGGAGCAAGGAGGAGTGAGCAAGATTGATGCCCTCCATTGGCATCAGTGCCCTCCATTCTTCCTTTGCTGAATGTGCTCATCGGTCTCCTTCTGCCTGCTCTCCAGTTATTCTTTCCTGTCTCGTTCTGGGCCGCTCAACAGGTCAATTCCTCCGGGTCTTTGTCCCTGCCTTGGCAGAGATGGATGATAACGCTGCGGCTTGCCTGTTGCTCCAGGTCTCCTTCAGGTTCCGCCTCCCTGCCCCGGGAGCATGTGTGAAAGGGCTGGCAGTGGAAGGCAGGAGGAGGGGAACAATTAACCCCCTGGCCGGGGCCAGGCTGACCTCCGCAGGAGACCCACTCTGGGGAGGAGGCGAGCGCTGGGAAGGGCTAGGAAACCTGGCACTCCTCCAAGTTGGAGATCAACCCAACCTGGAGAAGGTGGAGGCAGGGTGACAGCTCCGTGGCTGACCGTTCTCTGCCAACTCCTGGGCAAAACCTTCCAGCTTGGGGTGGCTTCGGACTTGGCAGCTGCCTCTTCTCCGGAGTGGAAGCCAAAAGGTCCATATCCCCTCTCTTCTGCGCCCACGTTGACCCGGGCAGCCGGCATTGTGTTCCCTGCCAAACGCTTCCATCCCCACACACACACACCCCGTGGCCGTTTGTCAAGGGCGCACCTGATTGTGTTAGGGATCCAGGGGTGTAAAAAATATCATTTCAGATGACAGGGATAATTGAGTCCCCCGGGCACGTCGCCAAGCAGGGCCGTGCCCGGCTCGTTGCTGGCAGAGCGGCCCAGGGCATCCTAGCTCACGATGCCAACAGCTGACAAAAAAAACAGAAGAACAGAGTTTTGGAAGCAGCGGCGGGATTCAGATGGTTCGCACCTGTTCGGTCGCTAATTTTGTCTTCCGGACCTCCGGAAGCGGCATCCACATATAATAATAATAATAATAATAATAATAATAATAATAATAATAATAATAATAATAATAATGATGATGATGATGATGATGATGATGATGATGATGATGATGATGATGATGATGATGATGATGATGATAAAGTTGGAAGGGACCTTGGAGGTCATCAAGTCCAACCCCCTGCTCAGGCAGGAAACCCTATACCATTTCGGACAAACGGCTGTCCAGTTTCTTCTTAAAAACTTCCAGTGTTGGAGCACCCACAACTTCTGGAGGCAGGGAGTTCCACTGGTGAATTGTTCTAACCGTCAGGAAGTTTCTCCTTATGTTCTAGGTTGCTTCTCTCTTTGGTTAGCTTCCACCCGTTGCTCCTTGTCCTGCCTTCAGGCGCCTTGGAAAATAGCTTGACTCCCTCTTCTTTGAATCCCACCGCTGGCTGGAAGGGACCCCTTGGAGGTCATCTAGTCCACCCCCCCTGCTCAAGGAGGAGACTCTATACCGTTTCAGGCCACTGGCTGTCCAATCTCTTCTTGAAAACCTCCGGTGATGGAGCCACAACCCACAACCTCTGGAGGCCAGGGGTTCCACTGGTTAATTGTTCTCGAATCTTCTGAATGGTTCTTGAACCCACTTAGCTTGGAAAGCAGGATGACCGAGTTGGGAGGGACTTTGGAGGTCTTCTAGTCCATCCCCCCCCTGCTCAACCGGGAGACCTTATACCATCCCAGTCAAATGGCTGTCCGGTCTCTTCTTGAAGACCTCCGGCGATGGAGCACCCGCAACGTCTGGAGGCCAGGAGTTCCACTGGTCAGTTCTTGAATCTATTTGGCTTGAATAATAGAATAACGGAGTTGGAAATGGTCTCCTAGTCCAGCCGCCTGCTGAAGCAGGAGACCCTAGACCAGGGGTCTGCAACCTTGGCCACTTTAAGACTTGTAGACTTCAGCTCCCAGAATTCCCCAGCCAGCTATGCTCAGGATGCATGAAAGTGGGTCAAACACTGCTTGCTCACTGGTTTTCTTTAAATATATTAGAACACAATCCTATGGCTGGAAGAGATCTTGGAGGTCTTGGAGGTCTTGGAGGTCTTCTAGTCCAACCTCCTACTCAAGCAGGAGACCCTATACCATTTCAGACAAATGGCTGTCCAGTCTCTTCTTGAAAACCTCCTGTGTTGGAGCATTCACAGCTTCTGGAGGCAGGTTGTTCCATTGGTTAATTGTTCTCACTGTTAGGAAGTTTCTCCTTAATTTCAGGTTGTTTCTCTCCTCAATTAGTTTCCATCCATTGCTTCTCATCCTGCCTTCAGATTGAAGTAGAATAGAGCTAGAAGGGACCTTGGAGGTCTTCTAGTCCAGCCCCCTGCTCAAGCAGGAGGACCTGCACTGTCTCCGATAGGCGAATGTCCAGTCTCCTCTTTAAAATCTCCAGTGATGGAGCATCCATGATTTCTGGTGGCAAGCTGTTCCACTGGTTGATTGTCCTCACTGTCAGGAAGTTTCTCCTTATTTCCAGGTTGCTTCTCTCTTTGGTCAGTTTCCATCCATTGTTTCTCGTCCTGCCCTCTGGTGCTTTGGAGAATAGCTTGACTCCCTCTTCTTTGGGGCAGCCCTCAGATACTGGAACGCTGCTATTCTGTCTCCCCCATTTCTTCTTTTCTTTAGACCGGTCAAACCCAAGTCCTGCATCCGTTCTTCGTATATTTTGGCCTCCAGGCCTCGGATCATCTTTGTTGCTCTTCTCTGTGTCCTCTCTAGAGTCTCAGATGGACCCAACAGGTTTTCAGCAAGGATCTTCCTGGATTTCGATGACAGCTGAGAAACACACACACACACACACACACACACACACACACCACTCCCACCCCCTGTGACTCTGTCCGAATGTCGCAAGGTGGCTGCTGATGCCAGTTTCCAACTTGTACGGATCCTGACTTCCACCTCCTGGAGAGCGTCATTCTCCAGCGAAGTGTGATATTTGTTGATGTGGTTCATTGGCCCCGTGCCTTTGTGCCGGGCGCTAGTGATTGACAAGCTGGTTTCGGAGGCGGGAGGGGGGGAGGGCAGGGGACACCCTGGTGAACACCCAGAGGCAGCTGGCGGGTGGAAGAGACGGTCCTTACGTCGTGGCCCTGGCAGCCATCTTGAGGAATTCCTCCCGTGGGCAGGGGCTTGCAGCCCAAGTGAGCCGGATGGATAGATTTCAAGGAAGAGGTTAAAAAGAAAGGGGGGTAGGTTAGGATTTCCCAAAGCTTGGCCACTTGAAGAGCCGCGGACTTCAACTCCCAGAATTCCCCAGCCAGCATGCGCTGGCTGGGGAATTCTGGGAATTGAAGTCCACGGCTGTGCTGTGGGCCCCTCTGTCTCCATTGGCAGAAGCTCTTCCTGGATTCGTCCTCCCAGATCGGGGTTTCGGGTCCTCTAAAAGGAAGGTTGGCTTGCTGGCTGTGCAGCTCCTCTCCGAAAGAGGAAAACAACGGGATTTAAATTTGCCACTACGTTGTCGATATTCCTTCTTTCTTTCCTTCCTTCCAGACTGGACAAGTCTGTGTACAATGGGCCAAGCAGTTGGGGCCCTTCCTTCCTTCCTCTTTCTCCTCCTCCTCCTCCTCCTTCCCCTTGCTTCTCCTCCTCTTCTTCCTCTTCCTCTTCCTCTCCCCTCCTCTTCTTCCTTTCCTTTCTCTTCCTCCTCCTCCTCCCCATGCTCTTCCTCCTCCTCTTCCTCCTCCTTCCCCATGCTCCTTCTCCTCCTCTTCTTCTTCCTCTTCTTCTCCCCTCCTCCTCCTCTTCCTCTTCCTTCCTCTTCCTCTTCCTTCCCCATGCTCCTTCTCCTCCTCTTCTTCCTCTTCCTCTTCCTCTCCCCTCCTCTTCCTTCCTCCTCCTCCTTCCCCATGATCTTTCTCCTCCTCTTCTTCCTCCTTCTCTTCCTCTCCCCTCCTCCTCTTCCTCTTCCTTCCTCTTCCTCTTCCTTCCCCATGCTCCTTCTCCTCCTCTTCTTCCTCTTCCTCTTCCTCTCCCCTCCTCTTCCTTCCTCCTCCTCCTCCTTCCCCATGATCTTTCTCCTCCTCTTCTTCCTCCTCCTCTTCTTCCTCCTCCTCTTCTTCCTCTTCCTCTTCCTCTCCCCTCCTCTTCCTCTCCCTTCCTTGCTCCTCCTCCTCCCCCATGCTCTTTCTCCTCCTCTTCCTCCTCCTTTCTTATGCTCTTCCTACTCTTTCTGTTCCTCCTCCTCCTCCTCCCTCTTCTTCCCATCCCCCTCCTCCTCCTTGTCCCCCATGCTGGTGTTGGTGTTGCTCCCCCAATGCTCATCCTCCTCTTCCTCCTCCTCCTCCTCCTCCTCCTCCTCTTCCTCCTCCTTCCCCATGCTGCTCCTCCTCCTCCTCCTTTCCTTATCCTTCCCTCCACACACACACTCATTCCCTTCTAGTGCTGATGACATTGCCTAGTTGGGTCAAGAAACGTCTGCAAGAAAGCGACCCAGCTCAGAGACCACCAAGGACCCCTCTGGTAGGCTCACCTGCCTTTCTCCGACTTAGGCTCCACTCAGCCAGCCCCTTTTCACGTCCAGGTGGTGGGCACAACCTGTTCTTCTGCCTGTTCCAAGAAGGGGAGGGGCAGCCCAATTGAACGGATGGCAGACCGACACCCTCCCGCGTAGCAATGGCGGTGGGACAACCCTCAAGTCAGAAGCCGTGTCCCCAGATGCTGCAGGGGGATGTTTTGGACGAACTTTGGGGAGGGAACCTAACCTTGGACTGAAGGTCAGCGTGGATGGACCCCACGGAGGCGCTGCAGGCTGCTCATTTTAGGATCCCCTTGGCTGCAATATTTGCCAACCTCTTTGTACGATGCTACACCCTGTTTGCCTCTTGACATGTATTTACTCACCAAGAGGAACTGTTAGATTGTTTATATACTTCACACCTCTTTGGCCCCCGCCTGGCCAATTCCCAATTTCCTGATCTTTTCATTAAACAGGCTGGAACTTTTAAAAAAAGGTTGCTTTGAAAGTCTGCAATTCTTCCGTGTCCGGTTTAGGGTAGAGAAAGGGACTTCGGAGTAAGAACCCTGCGGGGTCTTTCAAAACATGACGCTCCAGAGTGGGTGAGCAGAGGGGAGGGAGGGCATCTGGCTGGCCAGAAGACAGAGGAGAACCTGGCACCCAGGACTTTCCTTGGTCAGTACTGGTTAATCTCAGATCCTTGGGGTCCTCTGCAGAATAACAGAGCAACAGAGTTGGAAGGGACCTCGGAGGTCATCTAGTCCAACCCCCTGCGCAGGCAGGAAACCCTATCCCGTTTCAGAGAAATGGCTATCCAGTCTCTTCTTAAAAAACTTCCAGTGATGGAGCACCCACAACTTCTGGAGGCAAGGAGTTCCACTGGTTAATTGTCCTCACTGTTAGGAAGTTCCAGGTTGCTTCTCTCCTTGGTTAGTTTTCATCCGTTGTTTCTTGTCCGGCCTTCAGGTGCTTTGGAGGATAGGTGGACCCCCTCCCCTTCTTTGGGGCAGCCCCTCAAATATAGAATAGAAATAGAGTAGAGTAGAAATGAAATTAGAATAGAATAGAATAGAATAATAGAATAGAATAGAATAGAATAGAATAGAATAGAATAGAATAGAATAGAATAGAATAGAATAGAATAGAAAAAAGGAATAGAATAGAATAGAACCAGTTGGAAGGGACCTTGGAGGTCATCTAGTCCAACCCCCTGCTCAGAGAGGAAACCCTCTACCATTTCAGACAGATAGTCATCCTATCCCTTCTTAAAAACTTCCAGTGTTGGAGCATTCACAACTTGGAAGACTGCTAGTCCTTCTTTTCATTAAACTAGACATACTCAATTCCAGCAACCGTCCTTCTTATGTTTTAGCCTCCAGCCCTCTAATCATCTTTATTGCTCTTCTCTGCCCTCTTTCCAGAGTCTCCACGTTTTTTTATATAGTTGGACACCCCGGCCTCAGACTTTAAAGTAAGAGGGCTTCCCTCCCCACAAACCCAACTGTTCCCTTGCCCCAAAGAAGGAGGGCATCGCTGCACGGATGCCGGGCACCGACTATCCAGGAGGGCGAACAGAAGCAGCCGCGAAGCCTCCGGTGGCCCCCGAGGCCATCCAGCCGAGGCTAATGTCAACACAGAAGCAGCTCATCAGGGACACCTCCTGTAAATGATCACATGGGAGATGGCTCCATTAAGGTGCAAGGCCACGGGTGCCCATCCTGCTCCTTCTACCATGGCACCTCTCCGTTGCACATTAACCCGAGGGGTTTGCAAGCTCCAGAGCTCGCCACCTCGCAGCCGGCGGGCCGAAGGAGAAGGCGTCCCCTGGTTCCCGCAACCGTTCTTCGTATGTTTTATCCTGCGGTCCCCTGATCCTCTTTGTGGCCCTTCTCTGCACTCTTTCCAGAGTAATAATAATAATAATGGTAAAGTTGGGACCTTGGAGGTCATCTAGTCCAACCCCCTGCTCAGGCAGGAAACCCTATACCATTTCAGACAAATGGCTGCCCAGTCTCTTCTTAAAAACTTCCAGTGTTGGAGCATTCACCGCTTCTGGAGGCAAGGAGTTCCACTGGTTAATTGTTCTCACTGTCAGGAAGTTTCTCCTTAGTTCCAGGTTGCTTCTCTCCTTGGTTAGTTTCCATCCGTTGCTCCTTGTCCTGCCTTCAGGCGCTTTGGAGAATAGCTTGACTCCCTCTTCTTTGGGGCAGCCCCTGAGATACTGGAACACTTGCTATCCTGTCCCCCCTCGTCCTTCTCTTCATTAAACTAGACATCCCCAATTCCAGCAACCGTTCCTTATATGTTTTAGCCTCCAATATATTATATTATACTATTATATTTGTTATGTTATGTTACGTTATGTTATGTTATATTATACATTATCTTACTATATTACATTACGTTATGTTACATTATACTATACTATATTTTGTTATGTTATATTTTATTATATTACATTATATTACATTACATTATATTATTATATTATATTACATTACATTACATTATATTCCATTACATTATATTACATAATGTTACGTTACGTTATGTTACATTACGTTACATCACATTATTATATTATTATATTATATTATATTATATTATATTATATTATTATATTATATTATATTATATTATATTATATTATATTATATTATATTATATTATATTATATTATATTATATTATATTATATTATTATTATATTATATTATATTAATTATTTTATATTATATTATATTATTATATTACATTACATTACATTACATTGTATTACATTATATTACATTACATTATATTACATTATATTACATAATGTTATGTTACATTATGTTACATTACATTGCATTATATCATGTTCTATTAATATCATCTGCTGCTCACAGGGCCCTCTTGGGGTCTGCCTAGAGGGGCTTCAGGGACTCCACCTGATTCAGGCTTTGGAGACAAAAACATATGAAGAACGGTTGCAGGAACTGGGTTTGGTCAGTCTAGAGAAAAGAAGGACCAAGAGGGACATGATAGCAGTCTACCAGTATTTGAGGGGCTGCCCCAAAGAACGGGGGGGGGGGGTGTCAATTTATTTTCCAAAGCACCAGAGAGCAGGACAAGAATCAATGGATGGAAGCCAACCAAGGAGAGAAGCAACCTAGATCTAAGGAGAAACTTCCTAACAGTGAGGACAATTAACCAATTTGCCTCCAGAAGTTGTGGGTGCTTCAACATTGGATGTTTTGAACAAGAGATTGGACAACCATTTGTCTGGAATGGAATAGGATCTCCTGCTTGAGCAGGGGGTTGGACTAGAAGACCTCCGAGGTCCCTTCCAACTCTGCTATTCTGTAATCCCAGACCAACGAATCAGGGGAACGACTTTGCCTTCCAAAGTTGTAGCTGCTCCATCACTGGAGGTTTCTAAGAAGGAAGTGGGCATTTGTCCAGAATGATATAAGATCTTCTGCTTGAGCAGAGGGGTTGGACTAGAAGACCTCCGAGGTCCCTGCCAACTCTGTTATTCTATTACTGCCCTTGCTCATTGGGGATTATGGGTGCTGCAGTCCAACGCATCTGGAAGACCCAACTCAGGGAAAACAAACCAAGTGGAACAGAAGCTGTTCCTCATTTCCTTGGTCTCCTGGGTAGCTTTTGTCTCTGGTTTTGATTTGTGTCTAACGGTGATAAATCAGCGCGAGAGGTTTTGCAAGAAAGGCTGCGATAATCTGGACAGCTTCCTCCTCCATCTTTTCCCTTCTCGGTCAGCTGCCCCCGGGCTGGCCCTGCTCCAACCGGGCGTGTGTCGGGCATTGTTCGGGGCCAGGTTGGAGCGAATGCAGCAGGTGCCCCCCAGGTCAGGGCTGCCCCCCCTTTGCAGGCTCGTTGTCCGACATGCAAAGGGGAGAGAAAGGCTGGACTAGAAGATCTCCACGGTCCCTTCCAGGTCGATTCTGATTCTGATTCTAATTCTGATGGAAGGGAACTCAGAGGTCTTCTAGTCCAACCCCCTGCTCTGGCATAGGACCCAATAGTAGTAGTAGTAATAATAATAATAATAATAATAATAATAATAATAATAATAATAATAATAATAATAATAATAATAATAATAATAATAATAAAGTTGGAAGGGACCTTGGAGGTCATCTAGTCCAACCCCCTGCTCAGGCAGGAAACCCTATACCATTTCGGACAAATGGCTGTCCAGTCTCTTCTTAAAAGCCTCCACTGTTGGAGCATTCACTGCTTCTGGAGGCAGGTGGTTCCACTGGTTAATTGTTCTCAGTGTCAGGAAGTTTCTCCTTAGTTCCAGGTTGCTTCTCTCCTTGATTAGTTTCCACCCGTTGCTTCTTGTTCTGCCTTCAGGGGCTTTGGAGAACAGCTTGACTCCCTCTTCTTTGGGGCAGCCCCTGAGATATACTGGAAGTCTGCTATCATGTCCCCCCTCGTCCTTCTCTTCATTAAACTAGACATCCCCAATTCCAGCAACCGTTCCTTGTATGTTTTAGCCTCCAGTCCCCTGATCCTCTTTGCTTCTCTTCTCTGCACTCTTTCTAGAGTCTCAACATCTTTTTTACATCGTGGTGACCAAATCTGGATGCAGGATTCCAAGTGTGGCCTTCTCCCAACGTCTTTTCTAGCCAGGTGTTTATTTTTCCCTGATAACTCTTTACTTTGCCACATGTCCACCATTTTACAACCATGTTTGTGAAGGGAATCCCTGCAGTTAATTTAGTAACACAACTTTTAAGTGAACCTGGCTTTCCTGTAGATTTTGCTTGTCAGAAGGTTGCGAAAGCAGGATCACGTGATCCCTGGACACTGTGACCGTCATAAGTGTGAGCCGGTTGCCAATTTTGATCACATGACCCTGCAACGGTCGTAAGTGTAAAAAACGGTCATAAGCCACTTTTTTCCAGAGCTGTTGTAACTTCAAACAGTCCCTAAATGACCTGTTGTAAGTTGAGGACTGCTTTTATATAAAAAGGGCCTGCCTATGAGGAAGTAAATTATAAATGTGCAAACTCCAGGACACGGGTCGAATGTCTGCCCCAAAGCTTCAGTCTTCCACAGTAAAATGAGTTTGATAAATAATAATAAAGTTGTGTTTGTCCAGATTTAGACACCACCAATCCTTCCTGGGCAAATTTAAACAGAGCTTAACTCATCCACAACACACACAAAGAGAAACACAAAAGGCACTGGAAACCATTGTTAGTGGAGAGAAGGAAAAGTTAAATGGGAAGTATTTACTGCCTGGATTCAAATAATACCAAAAGTAAATCAAACTGAAGGATTAGGTTTTAAGAAGGCTATGAAAAGAATTTTTTAAAAAAATGGCCATTTGTAAAAAGGGAAGCTTGTGTTTGTTTCACGAAGTTTGAAAACCTTCAATAAATCATGGACGATTGTTTTAATATTTTCTAAGGAACTGAACTAGCAAACTGTATTGAACAGGCTGAAGGAGCTTTGATTTATTATGGCGTTCCGTCTTTTCTTTCCCTCTGCCTCTCCACGCAGAAAGACGGGGTACTTCCTTGTGATTAGCTGTCAGTCAACTACTAGACTGCTTGAGGAAGGGGCTTATATTCCTACAGACAGATTAGGCGGGTCTCACGCGCTGATTTATCACCGTTAGACACAAATCAAAACCAGAGACAAAAGCTACCCAGGAGACCAAGGAAATGAGGAACAGTTTCTGTTCCACTTGGTTTGTTTTCCCTGACTTGGGTCTTCCAGATGCGTTGGACTGCAGCACCCATAATCCCCAACGAGCAAGGGCAGTAATAGAATAACAGAGTTGGCCGGGGCCTTGGAGGTCTTCTAGTCCAACCCCTCTGCTCAAGGCAGGAGTTCTAAGACCATCCTGGAACAAATGTCCCAGAGGGGTTTTCCCCCCCCCCTTCAAGAGGCAACTGGACTTTCTTGTTTTTCTTTTGAAGACGTTTCGCTTCTCATCCCAGAGGCTTCTCCAGGTTCTGACTGAATGGTGGGGAGTGGAAGGATTTATACTCCTTGCAGACAGCTGGTCGTTTGCCTTCTTTTAGAGAGTCGTTGAGGGTATTTGAAAAAGCCTCCTCCTCTTCCTTCTTCTTCCTCTTCCTCTTCCTCTTTCTTTCCCTTTCTCTTATCCTTCACCTCCTTTTCCTTTTTCTTTCCCCCTCCTCCTCCTCCTCCTCCTCTTCTTTCTTTCTTTCTCTCTCTCTCTCTTTCTCCCTGTCTCTCTCTCCTATCCTTCCCCTTCTTTCCCTCCCATCTTCCTCCTCCTCTTCCTCTTTCCCTTTTATCCTTCTTCTAAAGGTGCTTTTTCAAGAGGCAACTGGGCTTTCTTTTTTTTTCTTTGAAGACGTTTCGCTTCTCCTCCCAGAGGCTTCTCCAGATTCTGACTGGGGGGNGAGGAGGAGGAGGAGGGGGGGAGGAGGAGGAGGAGGAGGAGGAGAGAGATGGAGAAAGAGAGGGGAGGGAGGAGGAAACTAAGATTGGAGAGCTGAAGAATTGCCAAAACATCTGGACAGCTGCTCTCCTCCAGAGTGATACAACTCAATCTATTTCAGGTTGATTTGCTCTCTCTCTCTCTCTCTTTCTCTCTCTCTCTCGCTCTCTCTCTCTCTCTCTCTCTCTCTCTCTCTCTCTCTCTCTCTCGGGAGAGTTAATTTTTTACTTGAAGTATCTGCTCAGGAGTGGAATACCTAACAAACAAGGCACAAAAGAGAGAAAAGACAGAAATCTGAATTGATTTGTGACAGGCAGAAAGTGTCCATCCACCCCGGAGCCAGCTTGATTAGACACGGGGCAGAACGAGCAGGGCCTTGTGCCCCCAGAAAGTAAATTTACATCGGGCAGGGCAAGATTTGGGAGAACTGGGCGCAGTTTTAAGGGGCTTTCCTGGGCAGGAAACTTAAAGGTTGGCCCCTAGGGTGCAAAATGAACAAATCCAGATTCTTGGGGTTCCCCTCTAGATATTCTCAGGGTGGGGAGTTAAAGTTCCCCTGCATTATGTTTATTTTAAGGCTCAGAAGGACAATTCTCCTGTTTCCCACTTCAAAAAGAAGCAAAGTTACTGCTTTTCAATAGTTGCAACTGACATTTGGCAATGGAGTCAAAATGCTGACAAGGGCCTGGGGAGGAGAGGGGGGTTTCAAAGCTGGGAAGAAATGGGAGGGGTCTTCCAGAAGTTAGGGTCTTCCTCCTCTGGTTAGGAGACCTGATAAAAAAGGATGGAGCGCAGAATGAACTTTTCTGTTATTTTGGGACATTCTCAGCTGATCCAAAACATCCTCCATTGCCCTGGGACAGAACAGAACAGGAGTAACTGAACAGAACAACAGAGTTGGAAGGGACCTTGCAGGTTTTCCAGTCCCCTGCTCGAATCCTATACAATTCCAGACAAATGGCTGTCCAATCTCTTCTGGAAAACCTCCAGTGAGGGAGCACCCACAATTTCTGGAGGCAAGCAGTTCCACTGGTGAATTGTTCCCACTGTCGGGAAGTTTCTCCTTAGTTCCAGGTTGCTTCTCTCCTGGATGTGTTTTCATCCGTTGCTTCTCGTCCTGCCTTCGGGGGCTTTGAAATCTACCTAGTTACCTAGTTTGAGAACAAAGTATCCACAAGCAAGCAGCCAAGTTCAGAGAGCACCAAGGATCCCACAGCTTCCACATCATTACAACAATGGTTGGAAACTGATCAAAGAGAGAAGCAACTTGGAATTAAGGAGAAACTTCTAACAGTGAGGACAATTAACCAGTGGAACAGCTTGCCACCTGAAATCGTGGGCGCTCCATCATGGGAGATTTTTAAGAAGAGACTAGTCACCTGTCTGAGATGCTATAGGGTCTCCTGCTTGAGCAGGGGGCTGGACTAGAAGACCTCCAAGGTCCCTTCCAGCTTCTATTCTATTCTATTCTATTCTATTCTATTCTATTCTATTCTATTCTATTCTATTCTATTCATTCCATACTCTACTCTACTCTACTCTACTCTACTCTACTCTACTCTATTCATTCCATATTCTACTCTACTCTACTCTACTCTACTCTACTCTACTCTACTCTACTCTACTCTACTCTATTCTATTCTATTCTATTCTATTCATTCCATTACTCTACTTTACTCTATTCTATTCTATTCTATTCTATTCTATTCTATTCTATTCTATTCCATTCCATTCCATTCCATTCCATTCCATTCCATTCCATTCCATCACCAATTCCCTGAGGGGTCCAAACAAGGGATCTCCCATTTTAGATCTCCAAAAGGTGGATGGAGGTGGTCAGACCCCAAAGGTTGATCCATCCCCCCCCTCCACAAGGCACAGGGACCACTTTTCTCCTCTCTGCCTTTGAACCGTCCCAGCTTCCCAGCCCAGATCTGGTCGTGGAGCTGCTGCCAGCTTGCTGTTCACAAAGGACAGGAACCAGAGTCCCCAAAGAGGGGGGGGGCTTATGGGGCAGAACATGTGTGTGTGGGGAGAAGAGCTGAGCCTCAAGACCCTCCATATCCATCAAGGGGAGAGAGATGTCTGTCACGCCCCATTAATATCACCGAAGCCGGGGGAATTTTTAATCCGGCAAGGTTAACCTGGGTTGACTCCCCCTCCCGCGTTCCACACGCTGCGTTGCCAGTTGCTAAGAGAAGCCACACTCCACCCCCCACAACACTATTGTGACGGAGCCCAAGAAGTCCACCTGCTCTGCATGCTTAACTACTCCAGAGGACAAAAGGTGGCTGGCAGCCAGGACTCCCTGCTTCCTGGCACGCGCAAGATGCCATCTCTGAGCTTTCCAAGGTCACGTCATCTTTAAACCATGGCTGTCCAACTTTTGGCAAGTTTAAGATCATTGGACTTCAACTCCCAGAATTCCCCAGCACAGCTTGCTGGGCAATTCTGGGACTTGAAGTCCATAGGATTTAAAGTTGCCAAAAGTTGGACAGCCCTGCTTTAAACATCAGAAGGCCTGGGATGGCCGCAGCTTGGCAGAGTTTCCGCCTGGGTGTTTTCTTGCAGACGTTTCATTACCCCAAACTAGGTCACAACATCAGTCTAGCAGTGATGATGTTCCCTAGTTTTGGGTAATGAAGTGTCTGCAAAAAAACTAAGGGGGACAGGATAGCAGTGTTCCAATATCTCAGGGGCTGCCCCAAAGAAGAGACAGTCAAGCTATTCTCCAAAGCGCCTGAAGGCAGGACAAGAAGCAACGGATGGAAACTAACCAAGGAGAGAAGCAACCTGGAGCTAAGGAGAAACTTCCTGACAGTCAGAACAATTAACCAGTGGAACAGAAGTTGCCTTCAGAAGTTGTAGGTGCTCCAACACTGGAGGTTTTTAAGAAGAGACTGGACAGCCATTTGTCCGAAATGGTATAGGGTCTCCTGCTTGAGCAGGAGGTTGGACTAGATGACCTCCAAGGTCCCTTCCAGCTCTATTCTATTCTATTCTATTCTATTCTTTCTCTCATTTTTATTCTACTCGACTCTACTCTACTCTACTCTACTCTACTCTACTCTACTCTACTCTACTCTACTCTACTCTACTCGACTCGACTCGACTCGACTCGACTCGACTCGACTCTACTCTACTCTACTCTACTCTACTCTACTCCACTCCACTCCAGTCTATATATTCTATTCTATTCTATTCTATTCTATTCTATTCTATTCTATTCTATTCTATTCTATTCTTTCTCTCATTTTTATTCTACTCTACTCTGCTCTACTCCACTCCACTCCACTCCACTCCACTCCACTCCACTCCACTCCACTCCACTCTACTCTACTCTATATATTCTATTCTATTCTATTCTATTCTATTCTATTCTATTCTATTCTATTCTATTCTATTCTATTACTACCACGCTCAGAGAGTGCCAAAGACTGCTCATTTCAACCCTGAGCCACAAATATTCTCCTTTATTGAGAGTTTCTGGGGTCAGCACCTTGCCCAGAGGCAAACTTGAGCTGGAGAAGAGGTGGCCTTTGAACTAGGGCAGAAGCCACTCTCGACCACCAAGATGACCAACACAGAACCTAAGGGATGGTGGAGACCTTGGAGATCTTCTAGTTCAACCCCATGATGGGAGACCTGGTTCTATCCTGGACAAAGGTTGTCCAGTCTCTTCTTAAAAACCTCCCGTGTTGGGCACCCACAAACTGTTTAACTGGTTAATTGTTCTCACTGTCAGGAAGTTTCTCCTTAGTTCTAGGTTGCTTCTCTCCTTGATTAGTTTCTAAAGAATCTAAAGAAGAAAAAGATGAGAGGTGACAGGATAGCAGTCTTCCAATATTTGAGGGGCTACCAAAGAGAAGGGGGGGGGTCAACCAAAGTGCCAGAAGGCAGGACAAGAAGCAATTGAAACTAATCGAGGAGAGAAGCAACTTGGAATTAAGGAGAAATTCCCTGACAGGGAGGACAATCAGTGGAACGGTTTAACTTCAGAAGTTATGATGCTCCATCGCTGGAGATTTTTAAGAAGAGTCTGGACAGCCATTTGTCTGAAATGTTATATGGTTTCCTGCTTGACCAGTTGGACCAGAAGACCTCCCAGGTCCCTTCCGACTTTGTTATTCTATGTTTTAAATATGAATTGAAACTATTGTCTCCTCAGAACATTTTGATACCTCCAAAAATAAGTCTTTTGCAATGCTTTGCCGCATGCTGTCTGTATAAAACACAGGCTCAACCTGTTTACCGGATCCATTTTCTGGGTACACACAATACTCCAAGTTAAACCCAAGGTATTGGATTCACATGACCCTCTGGATCCCCAAAACCTAAACATGAGAGAATGGGGCCGTAGCCTGTGGTGTGAGTCAGCCACGCAGCCTTGACTTAACCTGGTTAAGACTTAACTAGTTTAATGAAGAGAAGGACGAGGGGGGACATGATAGCAGTGTTCCAATATCTCAGGGGCTGCCCCAAAGAAGAGGGAGTCAAGCTCTTCTCCAAAGCCCCTGAAGGCAGGACAAGAAGCAACGGATGGAAACTCATCAAGGAGAGAAGCAACCTGGAACTAAGGAGAAACTTCCTGACAGTTAGAACAATTAACCAGTGGAACAACCTGCCTCCAGAAGCGGTGAATGCTCCAACACTGGAAGTTTTTAAGAAGAGACTGGACAGCCATTTGTCTGAAATAGTATAGGGTTTCCTGCCTGAGCAAGGGGCTGGACTAGAAGACCTCCAAGGTCCCTTCCAACTTTATTATTATTATTATTATTATTATTATTATTATTATTATTATTATTATTATTATTATTATTATTATTATTATTATTATTATTATTATTATTATTATTATTCATTGCACAGTCAGCCAGATGTTCTGACTGGATTTGGCATTTTTGTCTACCTATCGAGTCCTTACCCAGGACCTGGGATAGGCAGATGTGGATGTTTGATGGTATTACAGATCTCGTCGCAGGATGGAAGCAGTTCCTAGTAAGGCCGCCTTTTGCAATTGACTAATGGCGAATTTGTCAATGCCGATGATGGTGTCCAAGTGGTGCTCCAGTTGTTTTGGGATTGCACCCAAGGCACCTATTACTATTGGTACCACCCTTGCTTGCCTTTGCCACAGTCTTTCTATTTCTATTTGTAGGTCTTTGTATTTTGTGATCTTCTCCAGTTCTTTCTCATCTATTCTGCTGTCTCCAGGCACTGCCACGTCCACTATCCAGACTTTTTGGTCTTTTTTATCGACAATTGTTAAGTCTAGGGTGTTATGTGGCAGGTTTGGGGGAATGGGCTTCCATCCTGTCAATTATTCTCAAAGCCCCTGGTTTTCCAGGAAGAGAGAGAGGACCGCATCTCGCTTTGCAGGAGAATCCAGGTCTGGATGGAAGATCAAACGTGACCTGCAGAGGTCAAGGGATCCGGAGGCTCTCGGTGTCCTGGATGGGTCATCTGCAGAAGGAACATCTCTCTCTGATGCCACCTGGCCCACAATTATTCATCAACCCCATCAGCGGTTAATCAATAACACAGCTGGCCTTCAGATAAGTCAAGCCCAAGTGACTTTTCCAAGACTTTGCTTCTTCCGCGGGGCTTTCATCTCCCCGCCTCAGCCTCTTGGTCTCCCTTCCTCCAGTCAATCCATGCTGGTGCGACTTCAAAAAGAGAGGCTCAATTCAAGGGGGGGCCCTGGTGGGACCCCATTTTTAGGGATTGAAAAGCGAAAGCTCTTAGGCAGGGGGGGTCTGACCTTGGCCACTTTAAGACCTGTGGACTTCAACTCCCAGAATTCCCCAGCCAGCAGTGACAAATATTCTATGTACGTATGCATAATGCAAATATTAATACTTGGAATAGAATAGAATAGAAAAATAGAATAGAATAGAATAGAATAGAATAGAATAGAATAGAATAGAATAGAATAGAATAGAATAGAATGAAATGAAATGAAATAAATAGAATAGAATAGAATAGAATGAAATGAAATAAATAGAATAGAATAGAATGAAATGAAATAAATAGAATAGAATAGAATAGAATAGAATAGAATAGAATAGAATAAGGAATAGAATAGAATAGAATAGAATAAGAAAGGAATAGAATAAGAAAGGAATAGAATAAGAAAGGAATAGAATAAGAAAGGAATAGAATAAGAAAGGAATAGAATAGAATAGAATAGAATAGAATAGAATAGAATAGAATAGAATAGAATAGAATAGAATAGAATAATGAGGAATAGAATAGAATAACGAGGAATAGAATAGAATAGAATAGAATAAGAAATAGAATAGAATAGAATACTTATCTTATCTTATCTTATCTTATCTTATCTTATCTTATCTTTAATGAGGAATAGAATAGAATAACGAGGAATAGAATAGAATAGAATAGAATAAGAAATAGAATAGAATAGAATAGAATAGAATAGAATAGAATAGAATAGAATAGAATAGAATAGAATAAGGAATAGAATAGAATAGAATAGAATAGAATAAGAAAGGAATAGAATAAGAAAGGAATAGAATAAGAAAGGAATAGAATAAGAAAGGAATAGAATAGAATAGAATAGAATAGAATAGAATAGAATAGAATAATGAGGAATAGAATAGAATAACGAGGAATAGAATAGAATAGAATAGAATAAGAAATAGAATAGAATAGAATAGAATAGAATAGAATAGAATAGAATAGAAGCTGGAAGGGACCTTGGAGATCTTCTAGTCCAGCCCCCTGCTCAAGCAGGAGAACCTATAGTACCATAGTCTGAAAAGAACCATTTCAAACGTAAAAAAAACCCAAAACCTGGCAGCTTTTTCTCGCAAAGGAGAAGAAGAGGGGAAATGTTTTTTTTTATATACTTTTGGGTTTTTCCTTTTTTAATCCAAAATGGGCAAAGGAAATGAGCTGTCTAATACCCAAAAAAAAAGTCTAATTTTTCCCACTTTCAGTTTAAGTTTAGTGTGGCAGGTTTCTCATCTCCAGAAGAGATTAAATCAATCTGTCTATGTTAAATGATGGTGCATATATGACTGATAACAGATGATCGCTCCTGGATGCAGATATAAGGGGGGCAAAAAAAGACATGTCATTTTTTTAAACAGTCTCTGCCCTGTCAAGATGGGTGATTTTAAAGTCCCTGCAGTTCTTCCCGTCTGCAATATTTAACTTTAGAGCAGACCAGTCAAGACTTTTTTCTATAGGCAACCTGTGCAGTCCCTGCCACACGTGGACTTCTGAAAGCAGGTCATGAGCGCCTTCACAAAATGGGTGCCTGCCAGAGATATTTTCCCAGTGGCAAAATGGCAACCCAATGGGCATCATCACTCGTGTTAGGCTAGTTTGCAAGGAGGGAGAGTTACGGGGGCCTAATGCCGGCTTCCTATTTAATTTGTTTTCAATAAAAATAAATAAATAATAATAAAATAATCTTTATGTCACCCACTTTGATCATTCCACTAGCACAGGGGTAGGCCACCTTGGCTCTTTTATGACTCGTGGACTTCAACTCCCAGAATTCCTGAGCCAGCCATGCTGAGGGGAAAGGGAGAGGTTTCCAAGCTGAGCCAGGGTTGGCTCAGGAATTCTGGGAGTTGAAGTCCACTGAGTCATGAAGGGGCCATAGTTCCCCCATGCTGGCTGAGGAATTCTGGGAGTTGAAGTCCACAAGTCATGAAGGGGCCATAGTTCCCCTATGCTGGCTCAGGGATTCTGGGAGTTGAAGTCCAAGAGTCATGAAGGGGCCACAGTTCCCCCATGCTGGCTCAGGGATTCTGGGAGTTGAAGTCCACAAGTCATGAAGGGGCCATAGTTCCCCTATGCTGGCTCAGGAATTCTGGGAGTTGAAGTCCACGAGTCATGAAGGGGCCATAGTTCCCCCACG
>NW_015390372.1:8369-11770 GCF_001527695.2 Protobothrops mucrosquamatus | reverse complement strand
CTTAGCCCATCAGCTACGTCTCTCCTAACATTTCCAAAGTTCTAGATCTTCTGAATTCTCCCCATCTTGATCTTAGCCCCTCAGCTACATCTCTCCTAACATTTCCAAAGTTCTACATCATCTGAAGTCTCCCCTTCTTGATCTTAGCCCATCAGCTACGTCTCTCCTAACATTTCCAAAGTTCTAGATCTTCTGAATTCTCCCCATCTTGATCTTAGCCCCTCAGCTACGTCTCTCCTAACATTTCCAAAGTTCTAGATCATCTGAAGTCTCCCTTTTGATCTTAGCCCATCAGCTACGTCTCTCCTAACATTTCCAGTTCTCGATCTTCTGAAGTCTCCCCTTCTTGATCTTAGCCCATCAGCTATGTCTCTCCTAATTTTTCCAAAGATTTGGCAGATGGGACTCCCCATTGGGTGGCAGAGAACACGCTCCACTTTAGGGCACAGCAAGAACAGGCAGAAGCAGCAAAGCTGGCCTTTTGAGAGCCAGAAGAGGGTGGCCATCATGAGGTCCTTCACAAGAAGGTTTAGAGTTAACGGGCAGGTTTTTGAACCTTGCAGAGGTCTTCTTCCACCAATTATGGGCGGTGTCTCTCCCATGTTCTGGTACTAACACAATAGCAGCCGTACCAGGGAGAAGTCCTCTCCTGGGCTTCCTTGGTCAGAGGAGTGGAACTTTGGACGGCTAGCGCTGAGCAGGTGAAGATGTCTCCACGTCCGTGCAAGAGGGATAGTCTTCTCTCACTAGTCCACTCCATCAAGGACATGCCTTCTAGGTCAATTGACAAATCCTCCAGATTTGTCCTCTAGAACCCAACTGGTCATGGCTCTCTACAGAGCAGAAGACCGAAGGGATCCAGGAGGCATCATCTCAGCAGCTTCTCTTCATCTCCACGCTTCCTGCTCTTGGCCCTCTCTTTGTCCCTGACACATTGTGTGGTGCTGACGGTCAACCTTCCTATGGCTGTGTATGAACGTTGCCAACATAATCATGACAATCACTACGCTTATAACTCCTCCATTCTCAAGGCAGTGCAACATGGGCTTCCTGGGTCTTCGAGAAGGGAAATGAGAGATTCCCCTCTGCGTGTAAACACATCCGTCGCTGGCAGTAGAACGTAAGAGTCACAGAGTTGGACGGGCCCTTGGAGGGCTTCTGGTCCAACCCCCTGCTCAAGCAGAAGACCCCAGGCCGTGGTGGGCAAATGGCTGTCCAGCACGGAAGCGGCCGGCTGGGCTGGAGGGAAAGGCCTCATTCCGACTGGGTGGGCACCCAGGTGAGCTTCCACCCTCCGTCTTCGTCCCTGCGCACGAAGGCCTGCCCTTGGCGGAAGGTGTGGGTCTTCACGTTGCAGTGGGGGCTCAGAGAGGTGGTGAAGGCCACGTCCATCTTGGCTGGCGAAGGGCGGCCCGAGAGGCACGGCAGTGAGCAGGGCGAGGGGAAGGGGCTGGCAGTGCTGTCCACTGGGCAGGTCAAGGGGGCACTTCCGCCAGGGTGAGCCTCGCGGGCGGCCAGGTCGGAGGCCCCAAAGGGACCCCAAAGGGAAGACCCCGGGGAAGGGTCCAGGGTGGGGGCACTGTAGTTAGCTGAGTCGTCCACTGTGTCCAGGTCTTTGAGCCCCAACGTCTGCAGGACCCAGGAGTCCACGGGAGGCGCCAGCTGCTCTTCGCAGGCGGAGAAATCGCCCGAGAGGTTCCGCCTGGCCTTGGGCGGGTGGCGCCCGTCGTGGGCAAGGCGGCTCTCGGTCTTTCGGGGCCTCTTGCCGACCTTGGAGGTCCCGTCGATGTCCTGGCCAGCCTGGAGGAGAAGCAGCTTCTGCTCAGGAGGAGGAAAGAGGAGAAGACGGATGAGCCAGGGAGCCACGTCCGGCCTTTACAAATCAGCCAGCTGGATTTGGTGCCCAAGGTGGGTCTGGAACTCCCGGTCTCCCGGGGATGGGCCTAAAGTCACCCAGCTGGCTTTCACGCCTAAGGAGCCACTAGAACTCCCAGTCTCCTGGGGATGGGCTGAAAGACACCCAGCTGGCTTTCATGCCTAAGGAGGCACTAGAACTCACTATCTCCTGGTGTTTGGCTGAAAGTCACCCACCTGGGTTTCATGCCTAAGGCAGGACTAGAACTCCCGGTCTCCTGGTGTTTTTCACTGAAAGTCACCCAGCTGGCTTTCATGCCTAAGGAGGCACTAGAACTCCCGATCTCCTGGTGTTTTTCACTGAAAGTCACCCAGCTGGTGTTCATGCCTAAGGCGGTACTAGAACTCCCTGTCTCCTGGTGTTTGGCTGAAAGTCACCCAGCTGGGTTTCATGCCTAAGGCAGTACTAGAACTCCCGGTCTCCTGGTGTTTTTCACTGAAAGTTACCCAGCTGGCTTTCATGCCTAAGGCAGTACTAGAACTCCCAGTCTCCTGGTGTTTTTCACTGAAAGTCACCTAGCTGGCTTTCATGCCTAAAGTGGAACTCGAACTCTCTGCCTCCTGGTGATTGGTCCAAAGTCTCTCAGCCCATTTTCATGCCTAAGGCAGGACTGGAATTCACTGTCTCCTGGTTTCTAGTCTGCTGCCTTATGAACTATGAACTCTAATGAAATGTATCCTCTTGTCTGTCTGGCGTTCGAGCTGAATTAATACTGAAAATGTTCGGTTCTCCTTGATCCACACCTTCGACTTATTTGCCTGTTGAGGCCACAGTTTAGAGCCCCCAAATTGGAAATCAAAAAGGATACGATACATTAATCAACCCAGATTTCTGATCTGAGGCACAACTGACTGGATTCAAATGATGGTATGTTTTGGATGCAGAAAAAGTGCGCAGAGCCAGCTCTTAGGAGCAGAGTGTAATGCTTGGAAAGGTGGAAGAATAAAAAAAAAGACGATCAGCAGAAAATTGGAAGGACTCAAGTTATGGTGGCGAGGAGTCCACCACTGGAAGACCTGAAGGCCCACATTGAGGGACAAGGACCTTGGAGAAGGTCTACGTATGGTATGAGATCAGTAGCAGTTGACCCCCAACTTGATAGCACCTACTCAACTGATCAATTAATCAACCAGTCGGCGCAAAGACCCAGCTCCTTTGAAAAATCCATATTGGGGGAAAGGCAGAAGGAACGAGGAGAAGAAGAGGACAACCAGCAGACAGAGGGATGGACCCAGTGATACTCAGAGGCGATGGGGGCAGCATTGGAAGACCTAAAGGACCAGGATGAGGGCCAGATCCTTCAGGAGAAATTCTATCCATGTGGCAGCTGACAGGCAACATTAAGTGGATGCCCCTCATCAGTCCATCAATGCAAGGACCCAATTCTTTTGGAGAGGCCCATCATGCTGGGAAAGGTGGAAGGAGAGAGAGGAAAAGGACCGCCAGCAGCAAAAAAGATGGACTCAGGTATGGTGGTGATGGAGGC
>NW_015390372.1:5171-6503 GCF_001527695.2 Protobothrops mucrosquamatus | reverse complement strand
GTCATGAAGGGGCCATAGTTTCCCCATGCTGGCTAGGAATTCTGGGAGTCGAAGTCCACGAGTCATGAAGGGCCCATAGTTCCCCCATGCTGGCTCAGGAATTCTGGGAGTCGAAGTCCACCAGTCATGAAGGGGCCATAGTTCCCCCATGCTGGCTAGGAATTCTGGGAGTCGAAGTCCACGAGTCATGAAGGGGCCATAGTTTCCCCATGCTAGCTGAGGAATTCTGGGAGTTGAAGTCCACCAGTCATGAAAGGGCCATAGTTCCCCCATGCTGGCTGAGGAATTCTGGGAGTTGAAGTCCACCAGTCATGAAGGGGCCATAGTTCCCCCATGCTGGCTGAGGAATTCTGGGAGTTGAAGTCCATAAATCATGAAGGGACCGTAGTTCCCCCATGCTGGCTGAGGAATTCTGGGAGTTGAAGTCCACGAGTCATAAAAGAGCCAAGGTTGCCTACCCCTGGACTAGATTAATTAATTTCAAGAAAAGATTGGACAACCATTTGTCCAGGATTGTATGAGGACTCCTGCCTCCGCCTGAGGGTTGGACTAGAAGACCTCCAAGGTCCCTTCCAGGCCTAGGACTCTATGGGGTTAACTTCTCAGCTGACACCCTGCCTGTGACTTGTGAAAAAGGATGTGGTATTTGAGAACGTCTTCTCCTTCCTCCAACGGGGTAGAGCAGGGTCTCCCAACCTCAAGGACTTCAAGATGGGTGGACTTCAATTCCCAGGATTCCCCAGCCAGCCGTTAACACCCGTGGCAAAAAAAAAAAAAAAAAAGTTGGGCGCAACTCACAACTGCCTTGGTTGGTGCCAATTATGCTCATATCCGGGGTCCTGACTAGTTAATTCAGCATTAAAATCGCGTTTTTCCCTCTTCTCTAGACGCACGTTTTGCTGTGTGGACCAGCCAGGTGTCTCAATCCTGACATCCTGAAACAGGCTGGCTGGGGAATTCTGGGAGTTGAAGTCTTCCCCCCCCCCACCCCTCCATCATAACGTTGCTGAACGAGACTCAGAAGCAAATTGGCAGCTAAGGCGAGGTGACATGGATGCCAATCTCAGTTTACACAGAACCGGCGCACTGCCGTATTTTGAACCCATTGAAGCTCCCGGATACCCTTCAAGGGCAGCCCCACGTAGAGCGCGCGGCAGTAGTCCAGACGGGACGTCGCTTGTTACCTGTTGGTTTCTGAAGAGTTGGGTTGACAGCTGGTCTCCCGAGGGTGCAACATCTGGAAGGAGGTCGCCCGCGAAGTAGAACTGATCTGCACAAAAGCCAGAGGTTGAAGAGGTCAGACACCCCCACCCCTCCACCTATCCCCATCTT
>NW_015390372.1:0-1735 GCF_001527695.2 Protobothrops mucrosquamatus | reverse complement strand
TTGAAGTCCACATGCCTTAAAATTGTCAAGGTTGAGAAACACTGATCTAGAAGGTACAAGGTTCAGCACAGTGTTCTAGAACACTTAGATATGTAAAATTGAGGCACTGAGTTGTGTAAAACATCTGTATAATAATTAGTGTTCTGGGCAAATCCATCCTAACCTCAAAGCAGTTCGCAGGTTAACTCAAACACAGGAAGACATTTTCAGCCCCGTAGATTTAGCTTAATAGCTTTGTACAAAAGAAAAATAAATCCATGTCTGCCAAATTTATAGCGCTTTGATGCCCTTTCTATGGCAAAGGCTCTACTGTCCAGTGGGAGAGAGTTACCAGGCCCACTGAAATCTATCGGAGTTGGCGTCTACTCACTGGGCTGCTATTTTAATAAATTTCTTCAAGAGTTGAACATGCTTGCTGAGCTGGGTGCAAAGGCAGATCTCTGTCACGACCCAGAACTGGATTTCATTAAACCATTAAATGCAATAATATGCAGTAACAAGTATTATTAAAAAATACCGGAATGCTAGCAAGGAAAAGCATTACAGGATCAATTTCTACAAAGAATCGAGGGGAGACTGGATAAAGGTAAGACTGGGCATGCCTTACAACTAGAACAGGGGTGGCGAACCGATGGCACGGGTGCCAGAGGCGGCACTCAGAGCCCTCTCTGTGGGCACACGGACCGTCGCCCCAGTCCTAGGCCTTCAGCTGGGTTTTATAAAACCTTTTCGCTTTAGGCCTCCGCCGCCGTGTGCAAAAAAAAAAAAAAGGTTCAATCAGTCAATTTCAACTTTTTGTGGGGAAAAAAAAAGATCTTGCAAAGTTGGAATTGATTGATTGAACTTTTTAGTCCCACCCAGTCTGCCGTTATCACTGCAGCCACGCCCACCCAATGGGCCACGCCCACCCAATGGGCCACGCCCACCCAATGGGCCACACCCACCCGGCACTCAACGATGCGTAAGTGGGTTTTGGGTTGCAGTTTGGGCACTCGGTCTCTAAAAGGTTCGCCCTCACTGAACTAGAACATTGAAAAAAGAAACTGAAGGCTTGATTTTGGTTGCTCAAGAGCCAGCTATGCCATCTAATGCAAACAACTGGACAAAAAATCAATAAATAATTCGAAGTGCAGATTGTGCCAAGAAGCAGAGGAAACAGTAAACTGTACGCTCAGCTGATGCAATAAGATTGCACAAACTGATTATAAACAAAACTACCCGACACAATGGCCAAAATGATTCACCGGAATATCTGTAAAAGGAACCGTGTGCCGGGAATGCAAAATGGATGGGAAGGTGAAGGAGAAAATGTATTTGAGAATGAGCAGGTGGAAACATCGTGGAAGAAAGTCTGGATCATTGTAAGATAATAATAATAATAATAATAATAATAATAATAATAATAATAATAATAATAATAATAATAATAATAATAATAATAATAATAATAATAATAATAATAATAATAATAATAATAGTAAAGTTGGAAGGGACCTTGAAGGTCATCTAGTCCAACCCCCTGCTCAGGCAGGAAAACCTATACCATTTCGGACAAATGGCTGTCCAGTCTCTTCTTAAAAACTTCCAGTGTTGGAGCATTCACCGCTTCTGGAGGCAGGTTGTTCCACTGGTTAATTGTTCTAACTGTCAGGAAGTTTCTCCTTAGTTCTAGGTTGCTTCTCTCCTTGCTTAGTTTCCACCCGTTGCTTCTTGTCCTGCCTCCAGGCGCTTTGGA